>NW_021635629.1:0-35300 GCF_004799145.2 Neltuma alba | reverse complement strand
CTCTTCACAAAGAGCCTTAGAATATTATTTCCCATTTTCTGGGATTTTCTTAGAATTTTCTAAGTACTTTCCATTTTTATCCCAGATGGCTGTAACTTTCTGAATTTACGACGGTTTACCCCTGCTTAGGCTCAACCTCATAAAACCATCTCTTTGAGCTTCTAACTTAACCTTTGGTTTGTATCTAGCCTCTTTTTTCTTTCTTTCTAGGCCTTTGAGACTTTACTGGAGTCTCTAACTTTGATTACCCTTTAGCCCCTTAAAACTTTCACTTTGCAGTTTAGTCCCTGAAACTGCTTTAACTTCCTTTCTCATCTTTAGGACCTCTACTAAAAAGAGGTCTGGTAGCCTATCCCATTCAGACTATTTCTAGTACTTCGAGGCCAAAAAATCGGGATGTTACACATGGAGCATGCCAATTGTTTATGGAAACCCTGATGCTCTAAAGAGAGGAGTCTATGGAATCATCTCTTAAGTATTGCGAAGAATAAACCCAGGAGATGGGGTGTGTATGTGTATAGGGTGACTTTAACGCCACCCTAAGACTTAAAGAGAGAATGTTGATGTCTCAGCAAAAAGTCCTAGTAGACAAATTATTTCAAAAATAGGTCTCTGATTATGGCATGATAGACCTACATTTTAGTAGGTGAAATATCCTTCCTTAAACTCCTTTGAGTATGAGTCTAAAGTATTATGATGCAAGAGGATCATAAAATAAGCTTAGAGATTGGAAATTCAAAATTTAATTATTAGGTTACTATTCACTAGTAAATTTCATATTTTCAGTCTAATTTTAAAAATTCATAACTAATTATAACAAACTTATATTAAGGGTCTAGATCTCCATTTAAAAGCTCTTTCAATTCTCTATAGAAAAAAATATAAATCTATGATTAGACCTTCTCTGTTTGTACAATTAATTCATGGAATTTGACTGTTTATAGTAAAAATAGTACTTTCTAGTTTATTTGCTTTAATTTTAAGCATCATATCTCTTAGCACACACATCCATTTTAAGTGATCTACCACTTTTTTAAAGCTCAGGATGTTTATTTTAAGCGTACCAAATATCATGGCAGATTCAATTGCTTGCCTTACTTCACTCTATATCAATTAGTGACTCATTTTGGGATAATTTATTCTCCTTACTTGCATTAATAATGCATAAATATTTATTTCTTTGCATTCAATCATTCTAATATTGTATAATTTATTCTCATGCATTAACACATTAGTACAAAAAACACAATAATTGACAGTTATTTTTGCTTATACTTGACAGTTATTAAAAATCATCAAGTATGCTTGCATTATATATTTGAGTCGAAAATATTGACGGTTATTAATCGTCAAATATTTTGGGTAATACTTGACGGTTCTAAATGTAAAACCGTCAAGTATTGACGACTAATTTTGCAATTAATGGCATCAATTACTTGATGGTTACTTAAAGAACCATTAAGTATTCTAAAAATCTTGAGGGTTGCTTAAAGAACCGTCAAGTATTGTTTAAATACTTGACGGTTTTAAGCCAATAACCTTTTAATAGTGTTCCTGCTTTTCTAGCAGCCTCCCTGCATTATGAAATTTCACAGAAAGTAGCATTATTTGATAAATAGAACTAGGCCAGTAGTCAAACCAATATACAACAATCAATAATTTAGTCATATGAATCTAATTAACCATCAGACAGAAATTTACATTATATATATCTTAATAATAAACCAAATGTCATACAATATGTGGTCTTAAGCCAACAAAATTTTGGACAAGTATAAAAGGTAAAAGCAAAAAACCAACCAAAATCAAAATTGGCCAATTGCTAAAAACCACAACAAATTTGTTCAATACCAAAACCAATAGCATAATATCAAAACCAAAGTAGTCTTCTACTTCCTTATCTATTTTTTGCCCACTGATGGTACAAAGCCATTACAACTCTTCAACGATTTCTTCTATTTGAGCGGATGAATACATCGTGCAATATATGTTTGCAAAGTACTATATGCAAAAGCAAATTGAAGTTAGATATAAATGTATATACACTAAGTATAATTCTAAATTATATAAATTAAACTTTAACAAATGCCTATTACCTTCGTAGGGACTGTGTTCGAATTGTGCATAATTATCTCCTTCATGAATTTCGTTATGCAATACCCACAATTGAAGCTTTTGTCT
The DNA here is from genome assembly GCF_004799145.2 of Neltuma alba. Lineage (NCBI taxonomy): Eukaryota > Viridiplantae > Streptophyta > Magnoliopsida > Fabales > Fabaceae > Neltuma > Neltuma alba. Next base: position 33,119 of record NW_021635629.1, on the reverse strand, counting down.
GGCTAACATTGGTACTATAAAGAATGGGGAAGGAAAATATATTACTCAATCATATAAATAAACCATGTTTAGTTGAATAATAAATAATGGTGATGAATACCTTTACTTTCTTCCACGGGAACGCTGAGTTGAATTGGCCATTTTTTACTGTGGGGCAGGATAAGCTTGATCTATGCAGTATAGCCACAAAATATCTAAGAAGACAATAAAATTGAATATTAATGATTGCCAAAAATTATATAGAGGCAAAAAATTAAATTAAATTTGAATAAAACATATAAATGTTACTTAGTAAACAATGAAATCACAAACAGTTGGCAGGTTGGATCCCCATGAAGAGAATCAAGATACCAAATCCTTGGCTACAAGGAATTGACCATAATCAGCTTCTAGTGTCCCCTAAGTATAATAAAGACAATTGGAACAATTACAAAATATTTGAAAATAAAAGAATTTAAGCAAGTTCAGTATACTACCCTTGATAGTAAGGCGCCAAAAACAAAGTATCCCTATTCTTTACTGCCCTTAAAATATAGATATCCTCCAAATCTCTAGATAAGTCTTTCTTCATATCAAGGCTATGGCTAGCAAAAGTGTGGGGCCTGATAATCTTGAACTTGTCATCAAGGCTACTAGGGATTATAAAATTCTTATTAAGGTTCCTAAATCAACAAATAAACAGATCAATAGAATAAATGTTCAGGTAGTTAAGTATTTAATCAAGGTTTTAAGAAATACCTAATATAAAAGCTATAAGCATTCATCCTCACTAATCCATGCATTAGAATTTCCTTCAATATGTCATTTATGACATAGTCAAATAAGGGTTTACCATAGATCTTTAGCTCAAATTCTAGGGGAATCATTAAGGAATTGTTGTATTCTGATCGGGCCCCAATTATGTGTTCCTCAAGACATATTTAGAATCTTGATGACACCGCTTAAAACAGGCTCAGAGGGCTACTTTTGTGTTAATGATAATAAATGATCGCCCCATAGGCTCTTCTTCCCCTTAGACTGACAAACAATAGTTAGTAATTAAAACAGAGTTTATTTTAAATCAACTGAAGGTTTCAACCTATATATACCTTTGCAGGCTATCCTAACATAAGAAAATGGCAAGGCTAAGCAACAAAGCTACCCACGGTTTGAGCCACTGTCTTTGCATCTGGGGTGGCATAAGAAGGGCATGCACAGGATCAATGGCAATGTTCAACTATACCATTATATGATTAGTAGGGAGAGGCATATTATGAATCATGCTCTCCCCCAGTAAATTGAATATGTGGCCTGTTACAACTGTGTGACATTTAGGGCTATCCGCCACACACTGAACATCTACTTCACCCTGAATAAATATATGATCATATTAGTGTGATATGAAAATAATTTAATGTAATCGTATAAACACAAGCAATATTATACCTTAGATAGTAAAAGGAATGTGTAGCTGTCTTTCCTACTTGGGCTGAGATTCGAAGCCAGCTGTGGTGCTTGATTCTTGATCAATTGATCAATCAAGAGCGCTTACGCTTTAATTTACTCCTTTAACCAATACGATTCTCCTTTTAACTCCATAAACTCTTGGAAGAAGGTGTGGATGATGATAGGAGCTTTTTTCTAAACTTGAAGTAATCCTTCTTGGCGATGCTATAACCGATGCTTCTAAGAAGACCATGATGGTCAGGAGTCCCTAACACCCTCCTCAATATATCCTGATTATCTGCGGAATATGTCCCTTATGAAACTTCCTAGGACAAATTCTCCTGTGTATCATTATAACATCCTGAATTTTGAGCATAGAAGCACCAAAATTAGCCTAAAAAGGGCAGGCTATCAAACCCCTTTTGGCAGAGCCCCAAAGGTTCCTTAGAGGGACAAAAAGATTCCTAGGGACTAAATTGTCACATCCCACAAAATTTAACCTTGATAATAGGGATAAAAAATTAAGTTAAGGGCTAATAGAAAAGTAGACTGACTGAATAAACCAAGCATGACATAAAATCTAGAAAGGGCCTGAGCTGATATTTTTGAAATTATTGGTCTAGGAAAAGCAAAATGCAAAAATTTGAGAAAAATTTTAGAAAATTTCCAAAAACTGGAAAATTGATAAATTAGAGGTTTTAGAAACCTATTTGAGACTTCGAAGGTGAAATTAGCACGGAAACAGTTTATTATGAAATTTCCTTAAAACAAAGGCTTTTCAGAAAAAATAGTGAAAATAGGGCAAAAATAATTATTTTAAATATGTAAAGGCCTAAATAATTCTTGAAAAAACATGAGAAAATTATTTAAGGATTTATTTGAATTTATAAAATTGATTCCAGGCCTTGGAGGTGCAGGAATTAATTTTAGAATATTTATTACTGAAATCTTATAGTTAAAGCCCTATTTCGGAGAAAATTGAAAACAAATAGTAAGAGATTAAGATAAATTCCAAAATTTTTCAGGGAGCTTTTTTATATTAAAAAGGAGTTTTTGATGGAGAGAAATGAATTTTTAGAAGCCCAAAACTATTTTTGAAAATAGTAAGTTTAGGTTAGAAATTGATATTTATGATTGGGCCACACTTCTTCTCCCTTTTTAAATCAAATTTGGCTTCATATTGGGCCAAGAGGGCCTAGAAATTTCATGTAAGACATGGGCAGCAATTGAAGAGGCTTAAGCTGATGAAGCCTTAGGGTCCGTTTGGTTGGGCTTCTGAGGGGCTTATAAGTAGCTTAAAGTCAGCATAAGCCCGATTGGAATTCAGATGCTGTTTGGATGGGCTTGGAAAAAAAAGTGGCTTATGAATTTTAAGCTCCTCAACGCACGTTCTGGCCCAAGCCAATTTTTATGGCTTATTGAATCAGATAAGCTCTTATTTTTTACCGTTGGATCCTATCAGCCGGTCCTCAATTTTTTTTCCTCAAGTCTTCGGTCTTTCTTTCGCGTCTTCGGTCTCCTGGAGCCTTCGTTCTTTCTTTTCTTCTTTCCCATCTGCTCTCCCTTCTACCCGACCGGCGACCCTCATCCTGCCTCCTCCGTCGCCTTGTCGTCCGACCACCGAGAGTTGCCGTGAGCTGCGTCGCGTCTCCGCCGTGAGGTCCTCGTGTTGGGTGTGGCTTCGAGTGACCGAAAGCCTGGTCCTTCACGCGAGCTGCCTCCCCTCATCGTCCGTCCCCAGAACCACCGAGAGTTGCCGTGAGCTGCGTCGCGTCTCCGCCGTGAGGTCCTCGTGTTGGGTGTGGCTTCGAGTGACCGAAAGCCTGGTCCTTCACGCGAGCTGCCTCCCCTCATCCTCCGTCCCCAGAACCACCGACACTTGCCGTGAGCTCCGTCGCCGCCGTCAGCTGGTCCATCTCAGGTGTGCGTCGAAGATCTGAGCCTGATCTACCTCTGCCAAACTTCGATTGATCTGATCTGTGCCAGGTTGACCGATTCCCATAGTGTTGTATTGCTTTTCGGTGAATGTAGGATACGGTATTAATCAAAGCATGTGGAGGGTGTGTGTTTGTTGATCTGGTGTGAGCTAATAGATTGACTGAATCGAACCACCGTGCTGTGTTATTTTTTTCTTCTTGGCCTGGTTTTGTGGTGTGTTTCGGTGATGAATAATTTTTTGTGATGAATGCTTGACATTTGTTGATTTTTAGATCTGAGTTTTGGGCTAAATCTGGCACAGATGTAATTGCTACCTGCAAATGAGTGTTGTAGGCGACAGGAAGAATGAGCCAAAATACATTCCATATCAATTAATGTTGTCAAATGATCCGGTTCTTATTAGTTTATGATAAGTTTTCTTCTAATTTACACATCAATAAAACATTTTTAACCAATTTAAGTAATTTGACCTAAGTATTTTTTTTTTTTGCCTTCAATTATTACCTATCATATTCTTATCAATTAGATTATTAAGGGTGAAGGATATTTTAGGGAAAAATTATTGATTACTCTTATACGTTTATAAGGAGAATATAAGGATTATATGCAATGATTATATGCACAGATCTAATGTCTTGGGATTTCTTATTAATTTTAGATGAGAAGAATATGCAAGAACAATTTTTTTATCTGGGTAGAACTTATTTCTTACATAATGTAGCTTGAATTTGAACATTTTTTGTGCTTTGTTTGGTTCTGTTAGTCTGATCTATATTATTTTCCACTTAGAAATGGATAACGATAAAGAAAAAGCGAGTTGGGATTCGTATACGACGAAAATTCTAATCGATGTTTGTGTTGAGCAAATTGTGCACAAAGAACGTCAAGGAACATCATTTACAAGGCCGGGTTGGAACAAAATTACAAAGAGTTTTCAGGAAAGAAGTGGGAAAATGTATGATAGGAAGCAACTTAAGAATAGATTTGACATTTTGAGAAAGGATTGGAAGTTGTGGGACAAACTTATGTCTGGGGAGACTGGCATTGGTTATGATGCAGCAACAAATAGGGTGTTGGCCTCCGATGAATGGTGGCAACGGAAATTAAGGGTAACTATTTGTGTTGGTTGAGTTTTAGTTTTAAATATTAGTTTCTTCATCGCTGACACTTGCCTAATTACGTTAATGTAGGTGGATCCCAATTTCAGGAAATTTAGACATCAGGGGTTGATGTTTGCATCAGACCTAATGAGGATATTCAAAGATGTTGTGGCTTCGGGAGACTTTATGTATGCACCATCAGCCTCACAACCTCAGCCAGCATTCACTCCACAGGCTGACACAGAAGAGGAGGATGTTTATAGAGTCGGGCTCGACCAACAGGAAGGGTCGGGGGACAGTGAGGATGAAAATTTTGGTGTTGACCCAACAGCCACCGCAGGGATCTCAAATGATTTTGCCGGTTGCAACTTAAACAACCCTTCGAGTACTGGACCAAGTGACTCAGGAAGCTATGGAAAGAGAAAGAGGGGTGAGACGTCTGATGCGAAGAAGAAGAAAAAAGTTGCTGCGACTACAAAAATTTCTGATAGCCTGAGTGTTATAGCAGCTGCTTCTGAAAATCGAGCATCAGCATTGGTTGAAGATCCCCAACAAGTTGAGAAGATTTGGGGACACCTGGCTAGCCTTGAGGAGCTTAATGGTAACCCTCAACTATATTATGCATGTGCGAAGATGCTTACGCGGCTGAGATGGGCTAGGAGAGCCTATTTGGGGTTTATGCCTGATAAAAGCAAGTTGTTGGAGTGGTTGATACCGGCAGCACTAGACCCAGACACATGGAAGGGACCTGTAGATTAGGATTTAGTTTAGGACTTTGTTGTTTCACTGTTGTTACTGCATTTATTAACGTGAACTAATTGCTGTTTGAACCTAAACTTATGTGACCTGTTGTAGAAGGGACCTGTAGAAATCTTAGTAATGACTATGTAATATTTATGCTAATTTCTACTTATCATATATGTGTTTGGTTTTGCTGTTTGGTTTTCTATTTGCAGTATGATAATTATTTACACCTTGTTTAGGGTAATCCTTATAATGCTTACACTTTGTTGTCTTCATAGTTACAGGGTTAACTCCAGAAATGGCTTCTTGGAATGAAGATACTTTGAAGGATTGGAATGATGATTCACCATTGAATGAAGATACTTTGAAGGATTGGAATGATGATTCACAGTGCAATGAAGATGACCGTTCAAGACAGATTAATGAGGAATTAACACAATATGAAGCAGTAGGTGCATTGGTTGGTCATTACTGTGAAATGTATATGTTTAAACAACCCTGCAGAACTAGTGAGCAGACAGGAAATTTATGGGTGCAAGGTATTATGAATGGCCATGATGATCGATGTCCTGAAATGTTTAGAGTGGATAAATATGTTTTCCACCTCTTATGTACCAAATTGGAGGAACACGGTTTACGAAAGTCTAAATACGTAGGAATTGAAGAAATGGTCGCGATGTTTTTAAACACGGTTGCACATGGACAATGCAACAGGATGATTCAGGAACGGTTTCAACGTTCAGGGGAAACTGTAAGTAGGCACTTTCATAATGTACTGCAAGCTTGCCTTAGCCTATCGAGTGAACTTATTCGACCCATAGATCCTACATTTCGTGGAACTCATAGAAAAATTGAGACCGATCCACGTTATTATCCATTTTTCAAGGACGCAATCGGAGCAATTGATGGCACTCATATTCAGTGTGTTGTCCCTGCTGCAGAAAGAGACAAATTTATTGGCAGAAAGGGAAATCCATCACAAAATGTCATGGCTGTATGTGATTGGGATATGTGTTTCACTTTTGTCTTGGCGGGATGGGAGGGATCTGCACATGATGCTCGTATATTTGACAGTGCTATTACAAATTCATCTCTTAATTTCCCTCATCCACCTCCAGGTATATGTTTATAAGTTGCAATCACGCATGTTTTTTTAATTATTTCATTTTTTTTTCTTTTCACAATCTCTCTAATTGTTTCATGAATCATTAGGGAAATATTACTTGGTTGATGCGGGATATCCAACACCAAATGGATATCTAGGTCCATACAGATCTGAGCGCTACCACCTTCCGGACTTCCGACGACAAGTAGGATTTCGAAATATCAATGAAGCCTTCAATTACTATCATTCCAGTTTAAGGTGCACAATAGAAAGAACTTTTGGTGTTTGGAAGAATAGATTTCACATCTTACGAAACATGCGTAGTTACGACTTCCAAACACAAGTATACTTAGTTTGTGCAACAATGGCCATTCATAACCTTATAAGGAGGCATTCAAGCTCCGACTCCCTTTTTGAACAAGCTGAAAATGATAATATAGTGGCCGAACATGATCAGGCTGAAGCTAGTCAACCATCGCCTTCAAACGTTACATCACAGTCTTCATCGCATATGAATCGTGTTCGTGATGCAATCAGAGACCAAATCGTTCATAGTTTATCAAATAATTAATTATGTAATATTATTTTATTTTATTTTGTCAATTGGAGTTCAAAACTTTGTTATCCATTTAAATTATGTTTAGTTGACTTCTTCGTATTAAATTAATTTAAATTTATTGTATTATGTTTTTTTTATCATGTTGCACTTTGTTTCTTAAATATTTTTTATGATTTCTCTACAGTTCGTAATTCTAATTCACTAAATAAATTTTACTTCATCATTATATTATCTCTATTCAATTTTTCCTTCTTTCACTTTATATTTAAAATAATTTTTTAGATTACTCTAAATTTAAAAATTTAATTCACTTATTCATATTAAATTATTTTAATTCCATTGTATTATGTGAAATTATTTTTTTCCTATTTTTTACTATTTATTAAAACTCATACCTATTTTAGTCATTTTACAACCAAACTTACTTTTACTCAACCATAATCCAAACAGCTTTTATCCATTTCACTTTTGCAAACGGGCTTTTCTGAACTCCAATCCAAACACAATTCAGCTTATTCAATTTAGCTTATATCCCATTTCACTTATCCATAAGCTGCTTTTCCAATAAGCAGTTTTTCCAATCGCTCATCCAAACGGGCCCTATATATATTAAATAGGCTTCTGATGGAGAAAAACCTGGGCAACTTGACATCTTCCTGCACCTTTGGCTGTGATCTCTTGAATTATGATGATGTAGCTATTTACCGCAGAACTGAGTTGATGCTTAACTTGCTTTGCATGTTATGTATATATAGGTAGGAGAGATAGAGGTTCGAGTCATGAATGAACAATGATGGTATGCACATTGGCCGGTTATTTTGTCGTTTTCATTTCATACAATAAATTTCACTTTTAAACTAATAAAATTCATACTATCTCTGGTCCTAATTATAAGAACTAGTTGACTAATTTAAGGAGATTAAGAAAAAAAGTTAAATTAGTTATTTGTAATAAATATGTGTTATCTTTCCAAAAATATCCTTACTAATCAAGTTTATTGGCTAGAACTACTATTATTTGAAGAATTACCTTAAAAAAATGCATAAATATAAGAGACAAAGTAGATTGGGGTTTTATAATTAGGATCAAAATAAAAATTAAACAAGATCTTATATTAAGAATAGAAAGTAGTTTTGTTTTTTTTGGCACAAAAGTTTTAGACAAGGTTCGGACTCAACCCAAACTAAGAACATTGCACTTGAATGACCCCTACTAGCCGGTGATAATATTGGGCAGGGCTGACGGAGAATTGAACACCCTCCTTTTTGAGTGAGAGAATGTAATTGCCGAACTCACACGTATGATGGGTAAAATTCATATTTAGTTGATGCACTTCCTTATTCAATTTCGAGGGAGGGCCGGCCCCTTTATTTAAAGATTTGGCGGCTTATATGCCTGCACCCCTAGGTATGGAGGTCCAAAAGACTAATTGGGCTTCATGGGCCTTCAAGCAAGGAGGCCCATATCTTTAAGGATGTTCCCTGCCCCTTTACTTGGTTCTGGATTGCTTGGTTGAATTCGGGTGATTTAAAGTCAGTATCTTATCAAAATAGTATTAATATAATTAAATAAAGGATTAAAATTTAATCGAGACCATTTAAACATTAGCATTGGAGAGGTGAAACAACCGGTTTTATCGTCATAAGACTGCCCGACGATGACCCCATCCGATTCCAATCCATAGGCGACAAAAGGCCGGCCGCATGAGATTACGTACCATAGGAATTACGTAATTTTCAAGTATTTCAAATAAAATTACTTACAATAAAAAGATATCTATGCATAATAAAACAAACAGTATATTCTATTGGAAAGTTTGGGAAAAACTTTTTATTGATAATAAGGACTTGTATCAGAAGATACTCTATATGTACAAAATTTGTAAAGTGTTGACTTTTTTTGTGTATGAGAATTTTTTGTTTTTGGTAAAATACGGGGCAAAATGCCCAATCGTTGTGTATGAGAATTTATTAGGTTATTCTCATAGAAAAATTTTAATGGAGAACCTTTTTCCCGATTTTTCCTATTACATTTCCCACCTAAATTTCTTTTTCTTTTTTTTTTTCCGGCATCAAGGATTTGTTTTTTTAATTTTCATTTGCTGGGATCGTAAATGGTGCGTGTTGTCGTGCATAATAACAAGATAAAAAGATACTCTGATCTTTTTTGGCCAGGAAAAAAAAATTCTCTGATCATGTTTGGTATTTCTAATCCTTCGTTTTTTTATTAGTCTCTGTTGCCTTCTTTTTTTAATTTAAAATTAAAATTCAAGATAACATTAGAAATATTTTTCTACTGCCATCAAATAATTAATAGTCACCAGACCAAAAATGATTTTTCAATTTTCCAATTTTCTCCATATGATAAAAATTAGAAGAAGATTATCTTGATTTCATTTCGAAAGGATAACTTTTTGGTGTAATTTATGATCACGATTGTATATATGAATTATATATTACAGAGAATTCAACAGTTATTATTATTGACCACAAACAACATACACAAGACATACAAACAATAATGACATAGAAAATAAAAGCAGAATAATAAAACTCCTCCTCCTTATTGCATGGCTATGACATGGAGTAGTGTTGAGAAGAAGAGTGAAGAATAGATGAGCATGTTCTATCCGATCTTGGGAATCTTAGTGACAATGCCATCGCCATTCACCCAAACCCAAACCCTATCACATCGGAAGTCAGTGGTGACGATGGTTCCTTCTTCCACAATTATGGCATTCACCAATGAATTCTCTCTCTCTATCGTTGCTTCTGCTATCTCTCCTCTCTGCCCTACCAGCTCTGGCCATGAACTCTTACCTTCACTCACATTAATTAACACGCAAGTAAGATATATTATATAACAGGAAAATTAAGAACAAGAGCCAAACAAGACCAAACATATAACATTATTATTTTCTGTTACCTTGGCATTCGTCAGACATGTCTCCGACTTGGGGATTTTCCTGCAATATCGATCTGTCTAAAGTTTATGTCTTTTGTTTGAGATATGACTGTGATGTATAATGTATTGCTTTGTACGTAGGGGGGCCTATTTATAGTACGGTTGAGGTTGTGTACGTGTTGATCAAGTAACTAGTGGCCATTTCTGACTTCCTCTCTCGCCATATGGCCGGCAAGCATTGCTGTACTTTTATGCGTACGTTCATTCGATTGAATTAGTCAATGTTCATGTTTGGCATACTATTCTCCAACCCTCTTGTTTTCAACTTTCTCCATATTGTTTACCATCCATGCTTACGTATATAAACACATTAGAAATCTTATCCTTTACCTCTAGCCTCATTTTATTTATTTATTGTTTATTCAAAGAGGGAGATAGACAAAAGGTATATCTCAAGATGCTAAATTGCTAATTATATAGAATTGCAATTCAACTTGTTTTCTCGTGAACAGACTTTGAAAGACAGTGAGCTATCGATTAACATGATGAATCCTAACAATAAATCAGTCAAACTATCAATTATATATGCCAAGAAGCCATGTACAAGAAATGACAAGTCCTTAATCAATCTGCAAATTATAATAAAGGGCACATTCAAATGTGCTCTTCGCTTACCACGACTGCTTTTATTTATGCTTATTTCCAAGTTATGAAAGCCGATTAAGTTTTTAGGTTATCCAGAAACTCATAAAAGTCCAATATCTCCAGCTGCAAATACTTGATAGGATTAGGAAGGGCAAAAGCATTGACTTTCTCTCCCCTCCCCCCTCAAGATTTGTAAATGAATAGTTTCAGTTCATTCAATGACGCTTTCCAGGTTAATGACGCCGGTTTGTGATTTCATTTACATGCACAAGTTTAAACCGGATCAATTCCTCGCTAATATATGTAAAAATCATTTGCAAACTTAATTTTTTTAAAACTCGAGCTCGCAAGTTTGTAAACTTTAATCCAAACAAACCATTAACTGCTATACTTGCATGCATGCAGTCTAGCTATCATTAAGCCTTTAAACTTACTGCAGTTGATAGATTTTAGTTTTTATCCAAATTATGTCATGCTTTGTGCGAGCTTTTTGTTGTTCTTGTCATTACTATATTACTATTACTCCTCCGGTCCTTAATATAAGACCCATTTAACTAATTTAATTAGATTAAGGAAGTTAAGTAAATTAGTTAATTATAAGAAAAGTAACATATTTTTCCTAAAACACCATAATCATCTTTCTTAATACCCCATCTCCCTCTTCTACTTGATTATGGTTGGGGGAGTATCCATATGGGTAATTTAGAGAAAATTAAAAAATATGAGAAATGGGTCTTATATTTAGGACCAAAATCAACTCAAGAATTGGATCCTATATTAAAGACCGGAGGAGTATTATTGAAAGTTCATCCTCAAGCTTGCCATAATCACAATAATAACCTTTCTTTAATCTGTTGTCTCCGATACGGTAGACTTATTCCAGGTTTTAATTGCAACGGATGATCATGACTTGCTTCTTGGTTACATAAAGGCTTACCACTTTTTACCCAGCTCGGGTTGATACAAAGTTAGCAGTGCCTGTAGTCAACAAAGATCCAAAATGAAATCAGAATATTGTGGCCTGTTCATCACTGAGTGGCTTAATAATCATTTAAGTATTGTGCTCTTGTGTATAAAAAGCATTGTTGAGTGACTTGAACTTTAGTTTTGTAGATACGCCGCATCATTTCTGAAGAATCAGAATGAAGATCGTCAAAAAGACATCACTACCCCTCACCCTTTTTTTCTCCAAAAAAAAAAAAAAAGAAGATAAAGACATTCCCCTGAGTACCCCTTGCCAAAGTCCGGCGCTAGAGCTCCAATTTTACTGCTCAAGCGCGTTGATACTTGACGTGCTTTTGCATGTTATATATATATATATATATATATATAGCAGAGAATGAACAGTGATTATATGCGCATTGGCCGGTTATTTTTGTTGTTTTGATTTCATGCAGTAAAGTTTCTGCTTTAAAACTTATACCTATTAGAAGCCATTTTATTCAAGATACTATCAGGTACTAAATATGAGCACTTCTTCTAAATGGGATTTAAATCTTGGTTTGTCTACCATATCCAACCTCTGCTGGCAAACTAAAGGAATTCATATACACGTGTGTGCGTATATATGCGTGATTTCTAACAGTGAACATGTTTTTTTTTTTTGGGTAGGCATAAATATTTTCTAATTAAAAATAATTCTATTCAAAATACTGTTGAACACTAATGTAGGCATCTTTTTTTTTTTTTTAGGGTACATAATGTAGGCATCTTCTTGAGTTAATATATTTCTTTTTCATCCATTCAAAAAAAAAATATTTCTTTTGCAATTTGGATGGAGGGCCGGCCCTTTATTTAAAGACAAGGCGGCTTCCTGCAATCTAGGTCCATAAGAGACTAATTCCGCTTCCTGGGTCTTGAAACAAGGAGGCCCATGTTCAAGAACATCTCGCTTCTGAATTGTTTGGTTAAATTCGGGTGATTAAAATTTAGCAGAGTATCTTATAAAAATAGTATCAATATGTTAAATAAATAAAAAATTTAACGGATTAAGATCTAATCGAGACCATTTAAACATTAGCATGGGAGAGGTGAAATAGCCGGCTTTTTAGCCGGATTAAAATCTATAATTTTTAGTTGCAACACCGCCATCCAATCCATAGATGACAAAATGCCGGCCGACCGGAATTTTGTACCATAAAGATTGCACAATGATGACAAATCGTATATTAAATTCGAGAAATTGGAAAAAGGTTTTAATTGAGGCAAAATTTATGGAGTATCAATACTTTTTGTACATGAAAATTCATCAAGTTTTTTTTACTAATAAATTTTTTATCAGTATATTGACTTAATCTTTTTTAATCTAAAATTAAAATTCAATATAACAATAGAAATATTTTTCTACTGTCATCAAATATTAGTAGTAATCGGACTCACATGATTTTTCAACTTTCCAACTTCGTCAATTAGAAGATTATCTTTATCATATATATACACTACCTCTCGTGCTTATTATAAAAACTATTTAAATAATTTGAGTAAATTGAGAAAAATAGTCAAATTAGTTATTTATTATAAATGTAAATTAATTTTTTTTAAATATCATTTTTAATCATCACTGCTCTTTGATGGAAACTCCTTTGATATGTGTAATCGATAGGGTTATAAAGAGAGTAAATCTGAAACAAAATGAATCAAGATTTTTTATATATATGATCAAATTAATTCTTCAACTATAAGAATTTTCAAAGGATAACTTGTTTTTGTGTAATTCCTCATCGCTAACGTGATTGTATACATAAACTATAATTAATGCAATAAAACTGTAAACTTACATAGAATTGAACAGTTTTTATTGACCACAAACAACATACACAAGATACCAATGACAGAGAAAATAAAAACAGAATAATGAACTCCTCCTTATTGCATGGCTATGACATGGAGTGTTGAGATGAAGAGTGAAGAACAGATAAGAATGTTCTATCCGATCTTGGGGATCTTAGTAACAATGCCATCACCATTCACCCAAACCCAAACCCTATCGCATCGGAAGTCAGTGATGACTCTGCTTCCTACTTCCACAATTATGGCATTCACCAATGGATTCTCTCTCTCTATTGTTGCTTCTGCTATTTCTCCTTTCTGTCCTACCAACTCTGCCCATGAACTTTTACCTTCACTCACATTAACACATAAAGTAAGATATATATACCAGGAAAAAAGAATAAGAAATATTCAAACATGACCTAACATACGCACTACTTCTAGTCCTAATTGTAAGAATTCGTTTGTAAACTATAAATGAAGTCTTATTATTAAGATCAGAGATAGTGTAACATTATTCTTTGTTACCTTGGCATTTGCTAGACATGTCTTCGACTTAGGGATTTTCCTGCACTATCGATCTCTCTAAAGTTGATGTCTTTCTGTTTGAGATATAATTGCGATGTGTTGCTTTGTACCGAGGGGGCTATTTATAGTAAGGTTTAGGTTGCGTGTTTTGATCAAGCAATGGCCATTTCTGACTTCTCTCTCGTCGCCATATGGCAAGCATAATGCTGCGCTTCTATGCGAACATTCATTCAATTGAATTAGTCAATGTTCATGTTTGGCATGCTATTCTGCAATCCTCTTGTTTTCAACTATTTGCATATCCAGCGAAGGGCTAGTTTCTCAGGACGGAACGAACTAAAATTTAAATTCTTATTGGGAGAAATTTTATACTTTACCTCAAGCCTCATTTTATTTATTTATTTATTTATCTTAAATTAAAGAAGATGACAGATAAAAGGAATATCCCAACATGCTAATTAATTATAGGATGGCAATAACTTGTTTTCTCGTTAAATAGACTTTTAAAAGCAGTGAAATATCAATTAACGTATGATGAATCCTTATAAATCAGTCAAACTATCTTTAAAGTATAATGAAGGGCTTTCAAACGCTTTTTGCTCTTGCTTTAATTTATGCTTATTTTCAAGTTATGAAATCTGATTTTAGATTATCCAGATAATTATAAAAGTGAAATATCTCCAGCTGTAGATGCCTAATAGGATTGGGAAGGGCGAAAACTTTGACTTTCTCTCCCCTCCCCGATCAAAATTTTTAAATGAATAGTTTCATCGGTTCATTCAATGACGCTTATCTGGTTAATGATCATAATTTGTGATTTCATTTACATACACAAGTTTAAATCGGATCGATTCCTTGCTAATGTAAAAAATCATAACAGCAATATATAGTTAAGCTTGCAAACTTAATTTTCTTTAAACTTAAGCTCGCAAGTTTGTAAACTGTAATCCAAACAAACCATTAACTGCTATACTTGCATGCATGCAGTCCAACAAATGCGTATTATTCTCTGAAACAGTCATTAATCCTTGAAACTTACTGCAGCTGATAGATTCTAGTTTTTATCCAAATCATGCCATGCTTTGTTCGAGCTTTTTGTTGTTCTTGTTATTACTAGCTATCACCATTATGATTAAAAGTTTATCCTCAAGCCTACGATAATCAAAATAATCTCTCTTTGTTTCCGTGTGCAGTCGATACGGTGGACTTATTCCAGGTTTTAAGATTGCAATGGATGATGATTACTTGCTTCTTGGTTACATAAAGGCTTACCACTTTTTCCCCAGCTTGGGTTGATACAAAGCATGAAGTCGTTTGGCACAGCTATAATCTTTTTGGCCGACCTGATTAACAAGCTAATCAGATTGAGAAGGACTGGAAAGTACTAAGTGCATCAATTCAGGAGCCTGATGAAAAGATTTAAACATATGACCACTGGTGCTCTGTCGCAATGAATAATGATAGAATAATCCATCATTAACGTTATTATAATAAAGTGAAGGAGGCATAATGAAAGGGTTACATATTGTAAATTAACCAACTCTGGGGACTCCGGTGACAATTTGTTGGTAGTTAACGATGACGCGTACTCGGTCGCATAAGAAATCATGAGTCACAACAGATCCTTCTTTCACAGTGGTGGCTCTCACTCTTTCATTTTCCCTCTCTATTATTACCTTGGCTGCTTCACCGTTTGTCCCTACCAATTCTGGCCACGACCTCTTCCCTATGTGCTTCCATCACCTTTTTTCATTCCTTCCTAGCAGAACGTATAATATACATATATGTCCACAGAGAAGGGGGGGTGGGAGATCAGAAAGCGAGCGATTTAGGAAAAGAAGTAACCTGGGCACTTGACACCTTCCTGCACCTTTTGCCTCTGATCTTCTGATGGTGATGAACCTATATATTTACTGCTCAACTTAGTTGCTACTTAACATCCTTTATATTTTATATAATAATCCTCAGATTATAAATAAAAATTTATTTTGCAGTGTAATCTACATTAAAAAATGAGTTTTATATTTATTATTTAGGACCGCATCGGATGAGTATATAATAGCAGAGATTCGTACAGACCCAACTCATGAATGAACAACGATTATATGCGCATTGGCCTGTCATTTTGTCGTTTTGATTTCATACAATAAAATTCCCCTTTAAAACTAATGAAATTCATATGGCTCACAGCGTGATTTCATGAATGAGCAATTATTGAGCATACGCTTCGTTTGTTTCTCCCTTTGTCTCTGCTTTTGTTTTTTTCCTTTTTATTTTACTTAAAGGGATGGCACGAGGTTATAAATGCGTTGGGGGAAAAAAGCACAAGGTTATAAATGAGATTGAATTTGCCACTTGTCACTTAAAAACCAGTTTTCGTACCACTAGACTTCAAACTAAAGCACTTCTACTTGTTTTAGTTTTCTTTCCATCTTCGTTTTTTCCTTATCTCCTGGCCTAAATTTACTCTAGGAGAGCTTCGGATATTTCGATGGAAAATAACAAAAAAGATACCATTAAAATATCACAATCCCAAATTGGAATTAATTTCAATAATCTCAAATTAGTTTATTGGACTCGTGCACCTAAAAATTAGTAATAATACATTGGCTCAAAATATACAGAATCTGTAATGTTCCAATTTCACATTGTACCTCTTTTTTTTTTTTAATATAATCTTTAGTTCTTCAAATTTACTCTCATTTTGGTTCTGGTCCCTCAAATTTTAAACCATAGGTTTTGGTCCCTGAAGGGGCAAAATAACTCAAGTTTTTAGTGGATTATAGGGACTAATATTATAAATGAAAAGGAACTTGAAGGACTAAAATCAAAATCTTTAATTGTGATTTTTCCAATTTAAAAAGTAGTACTGGAGAAGGTGAAAATGTGAAATAGCTGGCTTTATTGTCAGAAAACTAACAGCCAACAATGACTCCATCCAGTCCAGAGATGATAAAAGGCCGGCCGGATTAGATGACAAACGGGGGAAAAAAAACATCAAACGGACGTACGAATTGCCAGAATATTATCTTTATTAATTATTATATATTTCATTTTCAAAAAATAACTCATTTTGGGGTGATTTTATCATTGTGTACCCTCTATTCTAAATACTCATCCGGTCCTCAATATAAGACTTATTTAATTAATTTGATTAGATTAAAAAAGTTAAATATTCATCTTTCTTAATATCCTCCATTCCTTACTTACTTGATTATGATTGAGGAGTTTCCATATAGGTAAATTAGGAAAAATTGATAAATATGAGAAATAGGTCTTATATTTAGGATCAAAATTAACTTAACAATTAGGTCCTATATTAATGATCGGAGGAGTATAAAATATAATTTGTAATGCAAACTATATTATAAACTAGATTTTATATTCAAAGCAAGAGGTAGTATAAACAAATATGTACCATGACTTTTGAACAAAAAGAAACACGTACTAAAACTGTAAACTTGTTGGAGAGTTGAATTTTTTACATAACACGCTTGTAATTATTGACCACGAACAACATGCACGCAAGTTACACAACGACGAGATGAAATTAAATTGGATAGAAAATAAAAACTGAATAATGAACTCCTTATTCCATTACTGTGACATGGAGTAGAGCTAATGAAGAGTGAAGAATAGATAACGATAATAACAATGAAGAGATTATTAGTAGAGAAGGTGGAGGTAGCCTTGTTCTATCCGATCTTGGGAATCTGAGTAACAATGCCATCACAATTCACCCAAACCCAAACCCTATCGCATCGGAAGTCAGTGATGACGCCGGATCCTTCGTCCACAATTATGGCGTCCACCAATGGATTCTCTCTTTCTATTGTTGCTTCTGCTATTTCTCCTTTCTGTCCTACTAGCTCTGGCCACGAACTCTTACCTTCACTCACATTAACACACAAAGTAAGATATATATATATATATATATATATATATAAAGAACAAAACAAAAAACCAAACAAGACCTAACATATATAACGTTCGTCTCTGTTACGTACCTTGGCATTCGTCAGACATGTCTTCGGCTTGGGGATTTTCCCGCACTATCAACCTGTCTAAAGTCTATATCTTTTGTTTGGGATAATTGTGATGTACTGCTTTGTACGTAGATGGGGCTATTTATAGTAAGGTTGAGGTTGCGTGTTGAAGACGTAATTAATTGCCATTTCTGACTCTCTCTCGCCATATCACAAGCTTTGCCGTACTCTTATGTGCACATTTATTCAATTGAATTAGTCAGTGTTCACGTTTGGCACGCTATTCACCAATCCTTTTGTTTTCAACCTTCCCCATATCGTTTCTCGTTCATGCTTACGCATATAAACACATTATTGGAAAGCTTATCCTTTAGCTCTATCCCCATTTTCTATGTATTTATTTATTTTAAAGAAGAAGATAGACAAATAGAATATTCCCACGTGCTCATTATATAATTACAGTTCGACTTGTTTTTTCGTGAATAGACTTTGAAAAACACTAAAACTATCAATTAACAAGATGAATCCTCATAATCCAGTCAAACTATATCAATTAATTATATATGCCAAAAAGCCATGTACAAGAAGTTACGAGTCCTTCATCAATCTATAAATTATAATAAAAGGGCGTTCGAATAAGCTCTTTGCTTCACGCGATTGCTTTAATTATGTGCTTATCGTCCCATCTCATAAAAGCCAAACTAGATTTATTATATTACCCAGAAACTTATAAAAGTCAAATATCTCCATCTGTAAATATACTTGATAGGATTGGGAAGGGCAAAAGGATTGACTTTCTCTCCCCTCCTCCCTCTCAAAGTTCTTTAAATGAATAGTTTCAGTTCATTCAATGACTCTTTCCTGGTTAATGATCGTAATTTGTGATGTCATTTTACATTAAAAAAAATGATAAATCGGATTCCTTGTCAATGTAAAAGACACCTGTACTTAAGTTTGCAAACTTAATTTAAACTAGAGCTCCCAATAATGTCTTTATTTCCGTGTGTAGCCAATATGGTAGACTTATTCCAGGTTTTAAGATTGCAATCGATGATTACTACCTGGTTCTTTGTTACATAATGCTTGCCACCCTTTCCCCCGTTCGTCTTTTTCACCTTCCTTCACGGAAAAGAAAAATATATGGAGTTGTTTTGAACAGTTGGCAATAGCTGCAGTCAACAAAAATCCAAAATGATATCAAAATATTCTGGCCTGTTATTACTGATTGGCTTGATCATTCAGTGCTGTGCTCACGTAAAAGCATTCTCGAGTGACTTGAACTTTAGTTTAGTGAAGACCGCATCATTTCTAAGGGATAATGGATGGGGTGATAACAGATCATGGAGCTTTCAAGAGTTACGGACTCGTCGAAACTCAGAACAATCTGACGATGAAAGCGCAAGTTCACCACAGCCCAAGGGTGTTCTGTGCTTTGTCAAATGGGAAAATGCACCTCTCTCAGTAATGTGATCTGGCATGATAAAATATTTTGAATGTCATTGGATGACACCTTTTGCTTAGGATATGAAACCAGATGTGTTAACCATTCATAGTACAATATGGTCTTAGCAAGTTTCTTCTTATAGAAGACATATAAAGCTCGAAATGGTAGAGAAGAGTGACAATATACACAGGGATCCATTGACATATGGAACTAATGACGAGAAAAATGGTCAGTTCAGGTGGACATTGCAGTTCTCTTTCGGTTTGATTGAGACGGCTTGGTTGCCGAAACATCCTTTGAACTGAAAGGGGCATCCTCTTCATCGCTTTCACCATCAAAACTTTCAGTTTTGTCTGTGTCTTGCTCCTGAGGAGATTTTTCAGTAGCTTTTCCTTTAGAGATCTGATCTCGAAGCTCTCTCAGTTTCGCTTTCTTGGAATTCAAGACTTCTAGAAACTGGAGCAGACAATGACCTGGTCAGTCGACTCATTCCTAATAATGTATGGAAAAAGGAAAAGCGAGAGCAACAACCAATACTGCCTTCAGTAGGAATGCGGACCAAGCACAGCAATACTTCAAAGGATCAGACTTGAGGGCATTTTCTTGTACCTTCTTATTACCAGGTAATTGAAACATGACAAGTCCAACATTTTGATAATATCAAAACAAATGTTTTAAATGAGAAAACATACCCAAAAAAAAAAAACACACTTGTCATATTATTAGAGAAAAAACTCATTTTATTTTAGTTTAAAAACCTAATAACAACGATACAATTAGCTACATTCAAGTTTCTCCCACCTCAAATCAACTAGCAGAAAGGTAAATGAAACAGCTCTAAATTGAAGTGAGAGCTCAGAAGTGACCTTAGCATAGATTTCAGATTCAAATTCCACTTTTTCGTTGGCGAATCTTTC
The DNA here is from genome assembly GCF_004799145.2 of Neltuma alba. NCBI lineage: Eukaryota > Viridiplantae > Streptophyta > Magnoliopsida > Fabales > Fabaceae > Neltuma > Neltuma alba. The sequence goes on along the minus strand of NW_021635629.1, from coordinate 13,055 downwards.
ACTCTGGGATAAACACTTCTCAGCTTCCACTTTCATCCTCTCAAAAGATTCAGTTTTTCTGACAACTTCTTCCTGTGGTAAATGTAGGCATGCACAATTATGATGTTCAAAATAGGGGAAAAGAGAGGCCTTGTCTGAGCCAATGCTATTTATTTTATAAAATGGTGAATCATACAATCATCCAACAAGACATTGAACAAGTGATCACTTTCCCTAAATCATGCTCTTAAAGGACTTAAATTTATGGTGGCAAAAAATGGTGGAAGAAAACAAACCAATCTATTTCCCATTATCATAAAATATGTTCAATTTTTTTGAACCATCAACCTGGAATATTTGTTGGAATGAAATATGTTTATCCCTTATTTCTGTAATAAAAAATAGCAGCCACATGATAGTTTTCCAACTTATTGGCTTGTTACTCAACTCAACTGCCCTAAGTTATACTACCTCCAATTCTAAATATAAGAGCTAGTTAGCAGTCCTAAATATAAAATCCAAATCTCTTTTGTCTCCTAAATTTATAATATGTTCTCAAAAATATCCCTCTTAATTGTAAGGTATTTCCGCCCAAATATAGTTTCAATATACATGATTGAATGAGAGTAATTTAAGGAAGTCAATATACATTTGTTACAAATAACTAACTTAATTAATTTTCTTAATCTCCTTAAATTAGTTATCTAGCTCTTATATTAAAGACCGGAGATAGTATATACTTTCTAGTCCAAACAAATAATGTCACATACATGGGAAACACTCCTTGATAACGTGGGACACCATGGGAAATGTATTTGAACTTTAACGTCGAATTTCAGGTTGGAAAAATGAATACAAGAGGCATGGACATGTATTCAGGTGCGTTTATCAGGGATAATTTTCTTATAAGAAGCTCAAACACATGGCAGGGCATCCAATAAGTGGTAAATGCTTATAACCCAAAAAAATCCAGAGGACTTCATACAAGATGAAGACAAAAGCCTCGACCAAACTATCAAGCTAAACCCATTCTCAAGAATCAGGAATCGTCAAGCCATGCCAAGCCTAAGTTCGTAAGGCAAAGCACAGCTGAGTTCATTTCACATGAATTTTGGAAACCAACAAGATTTGGTTCAGGATTGCCCCTTGTTATGTTTGGGGCAACGAGACTAGACATGTCACAAACAGGAAGAAGTGGGCTTAAAAAAGATTACATTAAAAGGGAAAAAAAATACAAGGAGCATTCTTGCATGAATGCTAATCAAGAATATGATCTATCTGCTTTCTCTGACCTCATGTAAGAGGCATCAAGTTCTTTTCACTCAATCAACCATGGTTGGTGTTTTCTCCCTTATTCAACCAAGGCACTAAGCAACAAAACATAAAGTCATTTTTCTATAACATTTTCCTTCATTTTGACCTCATACCAATCGATGATACTGAAATATCTTATTTTTCCTAGCTTTCCTACTCCCCCATACCACCTTTTAAGTATCTCACCATGATAGTCTTCAAATTTGTCTTCAATCATTTGAACTCATGCTCTTTTCAATTTTTAGGTTGCATTGGATATCCACAACCTGGGAAGTGAAAAATGGGATGACTAGGGAATGAATTCAAGGACATCAAGCTTGCCTTGATCTTAGAGAATGAAGCTAGTACCACGAAAGCTATTCACTTATTGGCTAAATTCATGTTCTTTTAACTTTCAGAAGTGATTGGATAAGTCAATCTCTTCCACAGACAATAATAATCAATTTGATCATTTAAAACTTTACGCAAGCTGTCTGTCACTTATCGCAAGTTTAGTGATCCCATTTCTTCGGTTGGGTTCAATTAGCATAAACTTTCTAATAGTTGCTCACAATTCTAACATAAATATACTCTGGAAAGCGCGGCAATCAAAATAAAAGAAATACTGCTATCTACACTTGTTGATCAACATGTTTGAAATAAGCCTGATACCAGAGAGGACAGTTTAAATCCCCATGTAACTTTTTATCCGGCAGAGCAAACCAAATATGCCTAAATATGACATCTCCAACATAACGCTCACCACAAACAAACTATTAATATGTACAGACAAGTGGATGCAATAAGGTGACTGTGACAACATTTGTTTAAAACATGCATTCATGAATCAGAGTAATGCAGAGTCTTACGCTAAGCGTTATATTTGCATCCATGAGAAAGTCCAGTATTTCCGCTGTCGTTTTCTTACTATTAGGAGACTGCTGACATTTCCATCTCCACTGCAACTTTGTTCCTTCCTTCTCGAATGTCCATGACAACTGCTTAACATTCAGAGAATACACACACGGGAAAAAGTAGTTCTTTTGGTCAAACTGGATACCGTAGAATTTTAAACCTTCGAAGACAATCAACATTAGCAGTTACTGCTGGACAAAAAGATATTAGCACTTACTCTTTTATGCCCATCACCGGCATCAGCGAATCCGTATATAGAGTCAGGTTGCTGAAACCCTAAGTATTGCTCAGCCAATCGCACATACTCCGACACTGGCTGGTCCCACTGAGTAGCCCGCTCTTTGACCTCCTCCTCCGACGCTAACAAAACACAGTAAGAGAAAAAAGAAGAATAAGAACTTCATTTTATAATTGCTCGAAGCAATTAAAGACTCTAATCGAGAAAAGATATCGCTACCATGACAAACCCAAGCATTGAAGCCATCTGTTATGGAGAGGTCAAAGCGGGTATCATACCAAGTACCCTTCACAAATATGGGTTCAGCATCTGTGGGGTCGCCGGTATTAGGAAGCTGTAGCTTTAAGCATGTGTGTCTCTTTGCCTCCATTCCTGAGTTGTCGTCTTCCTCTATGAGAATCTGGAAGTGGGAAAGTTTGTGGCTTTTCCCGCCTTCTGTTCCTCTTCGGTTCAAAACCGTGCGGTAACTACGTTCACCGTTCCTTCCCCGCTGAGTGTCGGGTAGTATACAATGAGGGCACTTAAGTATTTGCCATTTTCTTATATTTATCCCTTTTGGTCTTTTCATGTCACGAGGGCATATTCCCAGGGAACACGTGCAGAGGCATCTGATAGGCCCTGAATGGCTGATGATCAGCTCAATTATCACAAAAAATCCGGGAAAATGATGATAACTCCAGGGCTCTTGGTTCTTCTCTTGGTATGTTCTTTTTCTGCAATCTCAACTCACGGAGATGAAGACCCATCAATCAGAACAATGGAGGAATTCTCCGGTTATCCAATTCACGAACCTGATTCTTCTATTCCAAGTTCGGTTTCTTCATTATACGTTGATGCCCAGAATCTGCAGAAGCAGGTAGTGAACTAATATTCGATGAATTGACTACAATGGTTGGTGGTCTTCTACTCTTCTAACATTTAGAACTGTACTCGTTCGTAGATTGATGAGCTCTCGAGCTTCTCTGATACACCTGCCCCGTCAGTAACCAGGGTCTTGTATACTGAAAAGGATGTTTTAGCTCGCAGGTATGTAAGATTAGATTGATGTATGCTGTTTTGTGCGACGATTACGATAAGCAGGAAATTGGTACAGTTGCTTATTGTTATACATAAGATGACGGGTGTAAACTTCGTCGAACATTAATAAAATGGGTGAAACTAAGATACTATTTAAAACAGAATAAATGGAAACATGAGTGGCATTTGCGGTCTTTTCTGTCCCCTGTCGGTAGAAAAAAATTGGTTAATTTATGTATAATATTATCTTCTTTGAATGTATATGTTCCTATCTTTGGTTAGACCTTGTTCTTGTCTTCCATCTGTAGGTATGTTAAAAACTTGATGGGACTTGCTGGTCTTTCAGTTAGAGAGGATGCTGTGGGTAACATATTTGGTCGTTGGTAAGTCTCTACTTGTTCTTCACACATGGTTCATTATATTTTACAGCGAACTACCTCTCACCTAATATTTGAAGCCAGGGATATCTCTGATCTCTATATTTTTGTTAGTTATCCCTGACTTGATTATCAAGCTTATATTAACTTTAGTCTTCCGAAAACTTAGTTACGGAGTAACTGTAATTAACTAGCTATACTAAGGCCCCTATATTCTATCACTTTATGCAGGGTTGGCCAAGAACCCGAGCTTGCTGCAGTTGCAACAGGTTCTCACATTGATGCTATCCCTTATTCTGGTAAATATGATGGAGTTGTTGGGGTTTTAGGTGCCATAGAAGCCATCAATGTCCTGAAAAGGTAATTTTATCTGAATTCTGGAGATATTAATTTTCTGTGCCCATTCACTGTCCACTTTGGTCAACTAGTAATAATTTTCGACGTTGAATGAACTGTCACAGGTCTGGATTCAAACCTAGAAGGTCGTTGGAAGTCATACTATTTACTTCCGAAGAGCCTACACGCTTTGGTATCAGCTGCTTGGGAAGGTCAGCAACACCCTTAATTTCTGTCCTATAATAGGACTCATACTTTGGGGAAGTCTTTTTATCTTATTTATAAATTATAAATTGTAAATCATAAATCATAAACCCTTAATTCACTTCTGTTACAACTTATAATATTTCCACTTTTTCAGATTGACTACAACATGGATCAACATGTCATTTATTGACTTGTATTCTGGTTTGATTTGAATTGTGTCTTTTATGGACAGCCGCTTGCTGGCTGGGAGCGATAATCTTGTGAAAGCTCTTAGGACAACAACTGATAGTCAAAACATATCCTTTTTAGATGCTGCAAGATCTGCTGGATATGCAAAATATGAAGATGACTTGTCGAGTGTATTCTTAAGCAAAGGAACGTATTCTGCTTTTATAGAACTGCACATAGAACAAGGTCCTATTCTGGAAGAAGAAGGTACAATTGACTTTGAATGTTCTAGTTCTAGTCCTTGCCTCAGCTATAGCTTCAGTGACCATCTATAATTGTTTCCTTGACCCAGGCATATCTGTAGGCATAGTTACGGCAATAGCAGCCCCAGCAAGCCTGAAGGTCGAATTTGAAGGCAATGGTGGCCATGCAGGCGCTGTCCTAATGCCTAACAGGTAGTTACTGTGTTTAAATGCGATTTTTTTGGTTGTTGTTTTGGGGTTGGGGATTTGCACTTTGACTTCAACCTTTTATTTCAGTAGGACAAAATTTCTTCTTTTTAGTGATTTATTTAGGTCCTTTCATAATGTTGAGTGAAAGGGTAATAGTTTTCAGCAGCTTACTATTTGGCTAAAAGAATTATTTAAAAAGAAAAAAACTATCACCTGATCCTTTAAGTGTCATACTTAGTAATTTGAATTTTCAAGTATGTTTCTTTTATTAAATTGTTGGTTTGAATTACCAGAATGTGCACGCATCTGTTATTAACTGTTTGCTGGAAAAGGAGGCCATGTTCGTAATTTGACTAAGATGTGATGCAAGTTGAAGTATCGAATTGGTAAATAATGAATAAACAAAGCACTAATTTTTTTTCAAATATTGAAAATAAGGAACTATATTGGATAAGTTTATATATTTGAGTGGGTAAAATGTTAGTTTAGAATTATCGTCAAGGCGATTCCGTAAATTTTGATGAAAAGAGCAGTAGCATTCAATAGCATGCTGTCTCTTGAGCACATGAAGTTTGACACTTGGGTATTTTAATTTTCGAGTTTTCTTTAATATTTTACCCTCCAATATACTATTGCACAGCAAATACTGAAAATAAACTTTGATCCCTTTGAGCATTGTGCTCCAGTATTCTGATCCCTTGTGAAATTAAAGTAACATAACGAACTCTTAACGATTTAGTTATAATTTCTCTAAACATCGTATGGAGCAGAAATGATGCTGGACTGGCAGCTGCTGAGTTAGCCCTTGCTGTTGAGAAACATGTATTGGAATCTGGTTCTATTGATACTGTTGGTACAGTCGGTAAGTAGTATTTCCTTCACACGTAAGCATATTCTTTTACACTGACTCCATGCCCTTGATATGTTTTGAACAACCCCAGCTCCACGAACAATTGATCTTTGATCTATAACTTTTTATTTATAATTAACTTCTCCAATGTCTAAAGGCATCCTAGAACTGCATCCTGGAGCAATCAACAGTATCCCCAGCCGGTCCCACTTGGAAATTGGTGTGTATCTAAAGAACAACTTTGGCATACTTGGCTTAATTACAATATGTTTAATTACTTGGAGTTTTTTCCATATAATGGCACTGTACAATTTCAGTGGGATATCTATCTACATATGTTGCGGTTTTGCTTAATCTTCCGATGGATAATCCAAGCTACCAATACCTTATACCTTTTTCACAATTTTGAATTTGTTGTGGCAGACACAAGAGATATCAATGAAGAACGAAGGAACCAAGTTATTGAGAAATTTCACCAATCAGCAATTAGAATTGCCAAAACCCGAGGTGTAAGGCTTTCAGAGTTTCATATCATCAACCAGGATCCACCGGCAACTTCTGCTGAAGAAGTCATAAAGGCGATGGAAACTGCAACAAGAGAGCTCAACCTGACGAGCAAGCTGATGATTAGTAGAGCCTACCATGATTCCCTGTTTATGGCCAGGTAATTATTGAGTTGATAGACACGTTTTTGACAAAAACGAAGTTTTGTTATGTGGCAGCCAAATTTGAAATTTTATTTTGGCCAGTTAATCTTCACCCGTGGACCCAGCCTTAACAAAAATGAAAAGAAATTAATAAATTTGGGTAGGTGAGAGTAAGAGAAGAGTTTTTTTAGGAGCACTACTCTGTTAAGCTGTTTTGATCCTGCTCTATCTGGTTTGTTCACAATATTGACGCAAGCCTTATTGGCAGGACCGCAGGAGCTAACTGAACTGCTCCAGCATATAACTATAGTATTATTAACTATACAAAGCAATGCTCATGTTACGTTAGATAAATGTCTGGTGCTGATTAGCTTCGTGCTACTGCAGGTTGTCTTCAATGGGCATGATCTTCATCCCATGTTACAAAGGTAAGCACTCTTAGGGTGTGTTTGGTATGAGAGAGGGGAGGGAGGGGGAAGGATTTTAATCATTTCCCCTTATTTGGCAACACACAAATTTTAGGAGAGGAGGAAAAATTTTAAAAAATTTTCCTTCCCCTCCCCTCCTCAACCTCCCCTCCGAAATTGGGAAGATTTGGAGGGAAAGAGTAATATTTTACTATGTTGTGACTATTATGCTCATATTTTGCCATGTTGTGACCATTATGCCCATATTTTAAACAAAATAAGGGCAAAATTGTTCATATTAAAATATTTTTCCCTCCCCTCCCCTCATGAACCAAATAAAGTAATATTAAAACTCTTCCTCTCCCCTCTTTTTTTATAAATCCAAACAAAGTAATATTAAAATCCTTCTACTCTTCTCCCCTCCCCTCCATTAAAATCTCTCCCCTCCCCTTCCTCTCATTAAGCCAAACAGACTCTTAAATTCTTTTCTAGTCTATAATCATGGTAATAAAAGAGGACGAATAAATAGTTTGTGCTTTTCTAATGTAATAATTGATTTAAACATAAACAACAACTTTCGAAAAGTATGTTTAATTATATGTAATTTTGTACTCTTGAAGAATGTATTGCCATGAACCCTATCTGCTTCTATCTATGAGGCACTGATCTTGCATGCATAAGGATGCAATCCATGTGCCCGCAACTTGAACGTGGAAGCACTGATTTTTTATTTTGAATGTTGATACATTCACACGAACGCAGACTTTCCAGTCCGAACTTGCTGAATGGGGAGCTTAAGCAATTTATCTTCTTCTAATATTTGAATCAAGCCAAAAAAAAAAAAAAGGATTTATCATCATTCTCATATATCTTGTTTATTTATGCAGGATACAGCCATAAACCTGAAGAGTTTGCCAGCATTCAAGATATGTCAAATGGCGTTAAGGTTTTGGCTCTCACCCTGGCCAAATTGTCCCTTCTATAAGATCTTCTGTAATGGCTGTGTATTGTCTATGGGATTTGGGATGTACTCTTCTGCGGATACAACCTAATGTTTAAAGAACCTTTAACTTGAATGTGCATGAGAGTGACCCGGAGAAAGAGAGAAAGGTCTGATCCTTCTAAAATATATTCCATCATATGGCAGAAATACGAAAACTGTATCTATAAGAAACAAGGAACACTTCTTACATGGATAAAATGGAAGTACATTTACAATGAGTAGCAGAAACGAATTGCCCCTCATTAGGTCACAAAAACGAAACAATCATACAAAAGGAACATGTGCTGATTACTGTGGTGGTAGAATCCAGTTGCTTATGCTCCAAGCAGAAGGTTACCGTATCTCTTCATGATTAGGATGGCAGAATCATTAATTGTGATTTCCTTATCAGCTACTCAGTTGTATATCTATCCAACAATGTAAATGGTGAAAGACAAGAAAATGAAGCTCCGTGGCCCTACTCTGTTATGGCCTTCTTGTTAGCGTCTTTTTTAGTCGTTGTAGCACCATTAATTTGGTCCATTTGTCCAGCTTTTACCAGCAGAATCTCAATCTGTGGAAAGGAGTAATTGAGTCAGCAGCATTTTATGTTTGAAAAGAATCTATACGTCAGTTGAGGAGATGAAGCACCTTGGCCTTGTGAAGCAGCCGGCCTCTTTGGTCTCCCTTAGAGGCAACAGTAGATATAGCGACATCTGGATCATTCACCATATGAAAAGCAAGCAATCCCATTAAATCATGAACATTTTTTTCATTGACAAGTTTAGGGTGGGGAAGGAATAGAGATCTTACTTTTCTCAATAGCCAAACCATTGCGTTTCAAGTTCTCAGAGATGATTATAAGCGTCGTAATAGCTGAATTCAGTAGTCAAGAGAATGAAGCTAGTAAATGATAGATAATGGATATATGCATCGCATGGGAAGTTGAAACATCATCCAACGGCTATTGGCATTAATTCATGAACAATCTATCACAAACACGATTTATAATTTTAATATTCTCGTCCAGCTTTATATATGCGACTGTAGGTGGAGATTGAAAAGGAAAATATTTATCGGGGCAACATGCTTCAAGACATTATATTATACCTGTGCCCAGTGCAGAGAGCTCAACGATGTTATACTGATTCAGGAATTTCTGCATTCAAAAGAAATGCCACATCAAAACCTTAACAAGCATTGAATAATATCCAATTCTTTATGCTCTTAACCCATTCTAAAGTCCAGACTCTACTAATGCAAACGAGAGAAAAATGAGAAGGCCTTCGAATACATTGTTAAACGCCAAGAAACAGAGATGAGAATGAACTGCTATACCAAAAAGAAAACTGAATAGAAAATTAGATCTTGCATCTTTCTTTGGTTCCTCGCGCCGGGAAAAGAAGATGCATAAAATGAAGCGAAGAATTGAAAAATACCTTGGCAAGATTGATGTAAAAGATGAGGGGTTTCTTGCTACTGGAAACATGAATTTGGTGATCCTTCCTGAGATAAAACTGGGGCTCAGCTGTAACGGTGGCAGTGGCAGTCTCACTGCCTTCATTAACAGCGTTGTGCTTCTCGTGCACGCCATTCTTGAATTGTTCTCCAGCAGCGTTCTTGCACTCAGAAACAACCACGATCGCGTCCATTGAATAATACTCTGTGATCTTCCACTTTCTTTCTTAGAAGCTCCGTGACGAAGGAAGGAGGTTACGCGCAGGTGGGGGCTATTATAAGGGATCACGGCCTGCTAACGACGCCACTAACCACTTAAAAACTGACTGGTTCTCTTCCGACGGATCATAATTTTGGCCGCTGACACCCAACAACGCAACAGAACTGAATTTACTTGTAACTTGAAACACTCTGTTTTCAATACATTTCATGCAAATATTTATTTTCTTATAAATGTAAATTTAGAATAAAAAAAGTTATTACTTAAAAATTATAAATAATATATGTTTTGTTCCAATTACATAGGAATATTCCAAGTAGTTAGTTGAATAATTTGAGTTGATTAAAAAAGTTTGTTAAGTTAGTAATTTGTAATAAATAGGTATTATTTTTCTTAAAATATTTTTTACTAATAATATGTATTAGCTATAACTATCATTTGATGAAACATTTAACATGTGCAAGTACTATAAAGACTACTTTAAAAAATATAAATAAATATGAGATATAAAGTGGATTAAGGTCTTATGTTAAAGACCAAATTGAATATGAAACTAACTCTTATATTAAGAATAGAGGTATTATTACTCAACAATGGACAAACAATTCTTTTTTTTTTGGCAAGTACAGGTATCTTTCTATTGGAGCCTTGGAGGCAATCTTGTTCGATGTACTATTGAATACTAAATGTAGATATTTCTCCTAACGAGAATTCAAATCTTGATTCACCATTGCGAGGGATTAACTCTTTCTGCTAAACTTAATTCGTGTTGTTAATGGACAAACAATCCGGTACATGAGTATTAAATTCGAGTGCTCCATAAACAATAACAATTACAATATGGCTCGGATCTAAATGACTGTTTTCTTTCTTTTACTTTTTCCCCCATTTTGATAAAATAATATTCCTCTAGTTCTTAAATATATAAGACATATTTAACTAATTTAATTAAATTAAGAAAATTAAGTAAGTTAGTTAATTATAAAAAAATATGATATATTTTTCCTAAAACACGATGATCATTTTCCTTAATATCTCCCCTTCCTCTTCTACTTGATTGTGGTTGAGAGAGTATCCGTAGGGGTAATTTAGAAAAAACAGATAAATATCAAAAATAGTTCTTATATTTAGGATCAAAATAAAAACCAAAGGAGTAACTATTTTCTTTCTTTTTAATTAGGCTTTAATTTGACTTAAAAGATGAGCTAATAAAAATGCGAAGATCGCAGTGATTTTTTCTACCAGATTTAGTTGTTATAATTGCGAGATTCCAACGAAGAATGAAAATGGAAAAAAATACCAAAAACAGAATTATGAAATTATCATTTCCTAATCTAGGCATCTAAAAATTGAAAATGACAGATAAAGAAGTGATACCTGATCTGGTATTTGGTAAATATAATTAAATGACTAAAATATTTTTGCATCAGATTTAGAAGGGAGAAAAACTGTCAAAGTTGTCATTTCCTCTTCACAACTTGTTAATAAATAACTTATTATTGTCAGGATATTTCTTATCATTTGCAATTTAACACTTATTATTACCAGTTCATAATTTCTTAATAAACTTTTTGATACAAGAGCATTTTGGTTATTTAATTACATTTACAAAATACCATATCAGACACAACTTTCTCTCTTAAGATTTTAAAGTATTAGGTGCTAATTTAAAATATAATATTTTTCAACTTATTTATTTATCATATTCCCATGAAAATATGGTTCGGTGCATTGAGAATGACAACCTTTGTCGTTATTAATCAAATCTTTTGTTTCTCTTTACTAAAATATTATTTCTGATTATTAATATAAAAGTTAGTTTAATTTTAATTTGATTCTAAATATAATATCTTAATACTTTACTTTTCATATTTATCTATTTTTTTAAAGTAATCCTTATAATAGTTACACATATTAAAGATTTCAGGCCTGTTTGGGTGCTCTGAAACCGTGGTTTCAGAAGCACTTTTCCGCAAAACGAGGTAACCTCCTCCACATATTTACTTCGTAATTCGTAAAAGCACTTCTGAAACCATGGTTTGGTTTCTATCCAAACACTCCCTTCATCAAATAGTAGTTTTAGCTAAAACACATTATTAGTAAAGGTATTTTAGGAAAGACAATATCTATTTATTATAAATAACTAACTTAACTAATTTTTTTAATATATCTAAATTAGTTAACTAGATCTTATATTAAGTCCTAGAATAACAAAACATTTTGTTTCTTTTATGCACGTGGCCTTTTAAACACTAAAGAAGGAGATGTGCAGTTTTCTTGATGTGATTAAATATTCAAGATTCAATTAAAAAAAAAAAAAGACTCAATCAAAACCAGTTCCGACGGAATTTTTTTAAAAAAAAATTTATCGCCTATTTGACTGCACTCTATTCATTTGTTCACAAAATTTTTTTAAGGTCATAAAAACAGAAGAAGGAAAAAGTTTTTATAAGATTTATTAAAACGAGCACGTTTGAACATTAAGGCCTTGTTTAATACTATATCCAGTCCTTAATATAAAAAAACCAGTTAACTAATTTGAGTAGATTAATAAAACTAGTTAAGCTAGTTATTTGTAATAAATAAGTACTATTTTTTCTAAAATATCCTTACTAATTAAGTGCATTGGCTAGAATTACTATTATGACAAGAACTGCCTTGAAAAAAATAAATAAATATGAGAGACAAAGTAGATTAGGGTATTATATTTGAGACCAAAATAAAAAGTTAAACGTGCTCTTATATTAAAAAAAAGAATAAGTAGTATATATTAAAAGGAAGAGAGAAAAGGAACAAGAACATTTTTGACACAATTTTCCGTTTTAAAACCATATTTATTTTAATGATGGAGTAGAAATTTTGAAAATGAAAAGACAATAACACCCTATAACTTGTTCTTCCTGATATTTCTCCTGTGAAAACAGGCACAAATTCACGACAAATAATAGAGATGAGTGATTAATGAAGGAGACAAAGGCAAGGGAGGTTTGACGAGGGTAAATTAGTCCCAAAAGAAAAAAAGAACGTTTCTCAGTCAGAAAACACTCCATTTGTGGAAAGCAAGGTGGAACTTCCTTCAACTTCAACACTGTAAAGTTTGAGTTTGTAGTACAGAGTGATCCTAACTTTTTTTTTTGGTGTGTGTTTATGAGGCATTATCGATTTATTTTTAAAAAAGGAGAAGGCCAGTTGTGCTACTTTTTAACCATGTCGTTGCTTTCGAATTGGGAATTCATTTCACGTCATTTACTGCTTTATATCAGAATGATTACGGCATGAGTTTAAGATTAAAGTAAAAACTGCTACTCTATAAAATTAGTGTGTGGATGTTGTCATGGAAAAGTTATGCTCTCTCTTTTTAGCTTTATTAAAACAGCAGACAAACACTTCAAACAATCAACCACCAAGTACCACTCCCATGTGTTTTTGAATTATATGGCAATAACCAGGACTGAGCTTAACAGGTCAGATCGGCTAACTCCGCAAATTCCATCCATATGAGAGTTTTT
>NW_021635628.1:0-120892 GCF_004799145.2 Neltuma alba | reverse complement strand
TGTTTTGAACAGTTGGCAATAGCCTGCAGTCAACAAAATCCAAAATGATATCAGAATATTCTGGCCTGTTATTACTGATTGGCCTTGATCATTCAGTGCTGTGCTCACGTAAAAGCATTCTCGAGTGACTTGAACTTTAGTTAGTGAAGACCGCATCATTCTAAGGGATAATGGATGGGGTGATAACAGACATCCTGGAGCTTTTCAAGAGTTACCGGACTCGTCGAAACTCAGAACAATCTGACGATGAAATCGCAAGTTCACCCACAGCCCAGGGTGTTCTGTGCTTTGTCAAATGGGAAAATGCAACCTCTCTCAGAAATGTGATCTGGCATGATAAAATTTTTGAATGTCATTGGATGACACCTTTTGCTTAGATATGAAACCAGATGTGTTAACCATTCATAGTACAATATGGTCTTAGTAAGTTTCTTCTTATAGAAGACATATAAAGCTCGATATGGTAGAGAAGAGTGACAATATACACAGGGATCCATTGACATATGGAACTAATGACGAGAAAAATGGTCAGATTCAGGTGGACATTGCAGTTCTCTTTCGGTTTGATTGAGACGGCTTGGTTGCCGAAACATCCTTTGAACTGAAAGGGGCATCCTCTTCATCGCTTTTCACCATCAAAACTTTCAGTTTTGTCTGTGTCTTGCTCCTGAGGAGATTTTTCAGTAGCTTTTCCTTTAGAGATCTGATCTCGAAGCTCTCTCAGTTTCGCTTTCTTGGAATTCAAGACTTCTAGAAACTGGAGCAGACAATGACCGGTCAGTCGACTCATTCCTAATAATGTATGGAAAAAGGAAAAGCGAGAGCAACAACCAATACTGCCTTCAGTAGGAATGCGGACCAAGCACAGCAATACTTCAAAGGATCAGACTTGAGGGCATTTTCTTGTACCTTCTTATTACCAGGTAATTGAAACATGACAAGTCCAACATTTTGATAATATCAAAACAAATGTGTTTAAATGAGAAAACATACCAAAAAAAAAAAAACACACTTGTCATATTATTAGAGAAAAAACTCATTTTATTTTAGTTTAAAAACCTAATAACAACGATACAATTAACTACATTCAAGTTTCTCCCACCTCAAATCAACCAGCAGAAAGGTAAATGAAACAGCTCTAAATTGAAGTGAGAGTTCAGAAGTGACCTAGCATAGATTTCAGATTCAAATTCCACTTTTTCGTTGCGAATCTTTCACTCTGGGATAAACACTTCTCAGCTTCCACTTTCATCCTCTCAAAAGATTCAGTTTTTCTGACAACTCTTCCTGTGGTAAATGTAGGCATGCACAATTATGATGTTCAAAATAGGGGAAAAGAGAGGCCTTGTCTGAGCCAATGCTATTTATTTTTATAAAATGGTGAATCATACATCATCCAACACGACACTGAACAAGTGATCACTTTCCAAATCATGCTCTTAAAGGACTTAAATTTATGGTGGCAAAAAATGGTGAAGAAAAACAAACCAATCTATTTCCCATTATCATAAAATATGTTCAATTTTTTTGAACCATCAACCTGGAATATTTGTTGGAATGAAATATGTTTATCCCTTATTTCTGTAATAAAAAATAGCAGCCACATGATAGTTTTCCAACTTATTGGCTTGTTACTCAACTCAACTGCCCCTAAGTTATACTACCTCCAATTCTAATATAAGAGCTAGTTAGCAGTCCTAAATATAAAATCCAAATCTCTTTTGTCTCCTAAATTTATAATATGTTCTCAAAAATATCCCTCTAATTGTAAGGTATTTCCGCCCAAATATAGTTTCAATATACATGATTGAATGAGAGTAATTTAAGGAAGTCAATATACATTTGTTACAAATAACTAACTTAATTAATTTTCTTAATCTCCTTAAATTAGTTATCTAGCTCTTATATTAAAGACCGGAGATAGTATATACTTTCTAGTCCAAACAAATAATGTCACATACATGGGAAACACTCCTTGATAACGTGGGACACCATGGGAAATGTATTTGAACTTTAACGTCGAATTTCAGGTTGGAAAAATGAATACAAGAGGCATGGACATGTATTCAGGTGCGTTTATCAGGGATAATTTTCTTATAAGAAGCTCAAACACATGGCAGGGCATCCAATAAGTGGTAAATGCTTATAACCCAAAAAAATCCAGAGGACTTCATACAAGATGAAGACAAAAGCCTCGACCAAACTATCAAGCTAAACCCATTCTCAAGAATCAGGAATCGTCAAGCCATGCCAGCCTAAGTTCGTAAGGCAAAGCACAGCTGAGTTCATTTCACATGAATTTTGGAAACCAACAAGATTTGGTTCAGGATTGCCCCTTGTTATGTTTGGGGCAACGAGACTAGACATGTCACAAACAGGAAGAAGTGGGCTTAAAAAAGATTACATTAAAAGGGAAAAAAAATACAAGGAGCATTCTTGCATGAATGCTAATCAAGAATATCTATCTGCTTTCTCTGACCTCATGTAAGAGGCATCAAGTTCTTTTCACTCAATCAACCATGGTTGGTGTTTTCTCCCTTATTCAACCAAGGCACTAAGCAACAAAACATAAAGTCATTTTTCTATAACATTTTCCTTCATTTTGACCTCATACCAATCGATGATACTGAAATATCTTATTTTTCCTAGCTTTCCTACTCCCCCATACCACCTTTTAAGTATCTCACCATGATAGTCTTCAAATTTGTCTTCAATCATTTGAACTCATGCTCTTTTCAATTTTTAGGTTGCATTGGATATCCACAACCTGGGAAGTGAAAAATGGGATGACTAGGGAATGAATTCAAGGACATCAAGCTTGCCTTGATCTTAGAGAATGAAGCTAGTACCACGAAAGCTATTCACTTATTGGCTAAATTCATGTTCTTTTAACTTTCAGAAGTGATTGGATAAGTCAATCTCTTCCACAGACAATAATAATCAATTTGATCATTTAAAACTTTACGCAAGCTGTCTGTCACTTATCGCAAGTTTAGTGATCCCATTTCTTCGGTTGGGTTCAATTAGCATAAACTTTCTAATAGTTGCTCACAATTCTAACATAAATATACTCTGGAAAGCGCGGCAATCAAAATAAAAGAAATACTGCTATCTACACTTGTTGATCAACATGTTTGAAATAAGCCTGATACCAGAGAGGACAGTTTAAATCCCCATGTAACTTTTTATCCGGCAGAGCAAACCAAATATGCCTAAATATGACATCTCCAACATAACGCTCACCACAAACAAACTATTAATATGTACAGACAAGTGGATGCAATAAGGTGACTGTGACAACATTTGTTTAAAACATGCATTCATGAATCAGAGTAATGCAGAGTCTTACGCTAAGCGTTATATTTGCATCCATGAGAAAGTCCAGTATTTCCGCTGTCGTTTTCTTACTATTAGGAGACTGCTGACATTTCCATCTCCACTGCAACTTTGTTCCTTCCTTCTCGAATGTCCATGACAACTGCTTAACATTCAGAGAATACACACACGGGAAAAAGTAGTTCTTTTGGTCAAACTGGATACCGTAGAATTTTAAACCTTCGAAGACAATCAACATTAGCAGTTACTGCTGGACAAAAAGATATTAGCACTTACTCTTTTATGCCCATCACCGGCATCAGCGAATCCGTATATAGAGTCAGGTTGCTGAAACCCTAAGTATTGCTCAGCCAATCGCACATACTCCGACACTGGCTGGTCCCACTGAGTAGCCCGCTCTTTGACCTCCTCCTCCGACGCTAACAAAACACAGTAAGAGAAAAAAGAAGAATAAGAACTTCATTTTATAATTGCTCGAAGCAATTAAAGACTCTAATCGAGAAAAGATATCGCTACCATGACAAACCCAAGCATTGAAGCCATCTGTTATGGAGAGGTCAAAGCGGGTATCATACCAAGTACCCTTCACAAATATGGGTTCAGCATCTGTGGGGTCGCCGGTATTAGGAAGCTGTAGCTTTAAGCATGTGTGTCTCTTTGCCTCCATTCCTGAGTTGTCGTCTTCCTCTATGAGAATCTGGAAGTGGGAAAGTTTGTGGCTTTTCCCGCCTTCTGTTCCTCTTCGGTTCAAAACCGTGCGGTAACTACGTTCACCGTTCCTTCCCCGCTGAGTGTCGGGTAGTATACAATGAGGGCACTTAAGTATTTGCCATTTTCTTATATTTATCCCTTTTGGTCTTTTCATGTCACGAGGGCATATTCCCAGGGAACACGTGCAGAGGCATCTGATAGGCCCTGAATTGCTGATGATCAGCTCAATTATCACAAAAAATCCGGGAAAATGATGATAACTCCAGGGCTCTTGGTTCTTCTCTTGGTATGTTCTTTTTCTGCAATCTCAACTCACGGAGATGAAGACCCATCAATCAGAACAATGGAGGAATTCTCCGGTTATCCAATTCACGAACCTGATTCTTCTATTCCAAGTTCGGTTTCTTCATTATACGTTGATGCCCAGAATCTGCAGAAGCAGGTAGTGAACTAATATTCGATGAATTGACTACAATGGTTGGTGGTCTTCTACTCTTCTAACATTTAGAACTGTACTCGTTCGTAGATTGATGAACTCTCGAGCTTCTCTGATACACCTGCCCCGTCAGTAACCAGGGTCTTGTATACTGAAAAGGATGTTTTAGCTCGCAGGTATGTAAGATTAGATTGATGTATGCTGTTTTGTGCGACGATTACGATAAGCAGGAAATTGGTACAGTTGCTTATTGTTATACATAAGATGACGGGTGTAAACTTCGTCGAACATTAATAAAATGGGTGAAACTAAGATACTATTTAAAACAGAATAAATGGAAACATGAGTGGCATTTGCGGTCTTTTCTGTCCCCTGTCGGTAGAAAAAATTGGTTAATTTATGTATAATATTATCTTCTTTGAATGTATATGTTCCTATCTTTGGTTAGACCTTGTTCTTGTCTTCCATCTGTAGGTATGTTAAAAACTTGATGGGACTTGCTGGTCTTTCAGTTAGAGAGGATGCTGTGGGTAACATATTTGGTCGTTGGTAAGTCTCTACTTGTTCTTCACACATGGTTCATTATATTTTACAGCGAACTACCTCTCACCTAATATTTGAAGCCAGGGATATCTCTGATCTCTATATTTTTGTTAGTTATCCCTGACTTGATTATCAAGCTTATATTAACTTTAGTCTTCCGAAAACTTAGTTACGGAGTAACTGTAATTAACTAGCTATACTAAGGCCCCTATATTCTATCACTTTATGCAGGGTTGGCCAAGAACCCGAGCTTGCTGCAGTTGCAACAGGTTCTCACATTGATGCTATCCCTTATTCTGGTAAATATGATGGAGTTGTTGGGGTTTTAGGTGCCATAGAAGCCATCAATGTCCTGAAAAGGTAATTTTATCTGAATTCTGGAGATATTAATTTTCTGTGCCCATTCACTGTCCACTTTGGTCAACTAGTAATAATTTTCGACGTTGAATGAACTGTCACAGGTCTGGATTCAAACCTAGAAGGTCGTTGGAAGTCATACTATTTACTTCCGAAGAGCCTACACGCTTTGGTATCAGCTGCTTGGGAAGGTCAGCAACACCCTTAATTTCTGTCCTATAATAGGACTCATACTTTGGGGAAGTCTTTTTATCTTATTTATAAATTATAAATTGTAAATCATAAATCATAAACCCTTAATTCACTTCTGTTACAACTTATAATATTTCCACTTTTTCAGATTGACTACAACATGGATCAACATGTCATTTATTGACTTGTATTCTGGTTTGATTTGAATTGTGTCTTTTATGGACAGCCGCTTGCTGGCTGGGAGCGATAATCTTGTGAAAGCTCTTAGGACAACAACTGATAGTCAAAACATATCCTTTTTAGATGCTGCAAGATCTGCTGGATATGCAAAATATGAAGATGACTTGTCGAGTGTATTCTTAAGCAAAGGAACGTATTCTGCTTTTATAGAACTGCACATAGAACAAGGTCCTATTCTGGAAGAAGAAGGTACAATTGACTTTGAATGTTCTAGTTCTAGTCCTTGCCTCAGCTATAGCTTCAGTGACCATCTATAATTGTTTCCTTGACCCAGGCATATCTGTAGGCATAGTTACGGCAATAGCAGCCCCAGCAAGCCTGAAGGTCGAATTTGAAGGCAATGGTGGCCATGCAGGCGCTGTCCTAATGCCTAACAGGTAGTTACTGTGTTTAAATGCGATTTTTTTGGTTGTTGTTTTGGGGTTGGGGATTTGCACTTTGACTTCAACCTTTTATTTCAGTAGGACAAAATTTCTTCTTTTTAGTGATTTATTTAGGTCCTTTCATAATGTTGAGTGAAAGGGTAATAGTTTTCAGCAGCTTACTATTTGGCTAAAAGAATTATTTAAAAAGAAAAAAACTATCACCTGATCCTTTAAGTGTCATACTTAGTAATTTGAATTTTCAAGTATGTTTCTTTTATTAAATTGTTGGTTTGAATTACCAGAATGTGCACGCATCTGTTATTAACTGTTTGCTGGAAAAGGAGGCCATGTTCGTAATTTGACTAAGATGTGATGCAAGTTGAAGTATCGAATTGGTAAATAATGAATAAACAAAGCACTAATTTTTTTTCAAATATTGAAAATAAGGAACTATATTGGATAAGTTTATATATTTGAGTGGGTAAAATGTTAGTTTAGAATTATCGTCAAGGCGATTCCGTAAATTTTGATGAAAAGAGCAGTAGCATTCAATAGCATGCTGTCTCTTGAGCACATGAAGTTTGACACTTGGGTATTTTAATTTTCGAGTTTTCTTTAATATTTTACCCTCCAATATACTATTGCACAGCAAATACTGAAAATAAACTTTGATCCCTTTGAGCATTGTGCTCCAGTATTCTGATCCCTTGTGAAATTAAAGTAACATAACGAACTCTTAACGATTTAGTTATAATTTCTCTAAACATCGTATGGAGCAGAAATGATGCTGGACTGGCAGCTGCTGAGTTAGCCCTTGCTGTTGAGAAACATGTATTGGAATCTGGTTCTATTGATACTGTTGGTACAGTCGGTAAGTAGTATTTCCTTCACACGTAAGCATATTCTTTTACACTGACTCCATGCCCTTGATATGTTTTGAACAACCCCAGCTCCACGAACAATTGATCTTTGATCTATAACTTTTTATTTATAATTAACTTCTCCAATGTCTAAAGGCATCCTAGAACTGCATCCTGGAGCAATCAACAGTATCCCCAGCCGGTCCCACTTGGAAATTGGTGTGTATCTAAAGAACAACTTTGGCATACTTGGCTTAATTACAATATGTTTAATTACTTGGAGTTTTTTCCATATAATGGCACTGTACAATTTCAGTGGGATATCTATCTACATATGTTGCGGTTTTGCTTAATCTTCCGATGGATAATCCAAGCTACCAATACCTTATACCTTTTTCACAATTTTGAATTTGTTGTGGCAGACACAAGAGATATCAATGAAGAACGAAGGAACCAAGTTATTGAGAAATTTCACCAATCAGCAATTAGAATTGCCAAAACCCGAGGTGTAAGGCTTTCAGAGTTTCATATCATCAACCAGGATCCACCGGCAACTTCTGCTGAAGAAGTCATAAAGGCGATGGAAACTGCAACAAGAGAGCTCAACCTGACGAGCAAGCTGATGATTAGTAGAGCCTACCATGATTCCCTGTTTATGGCCAGGTAATTATTGAGTTGATAGACACGTTTTTGACAAAAACGAAGTTTTGTTATGTGGCAGCCAAATTTGAAATTTTATTTTGGCCAGTTAATCTTCACCCGTGGACCCAGCCTTAACAAAAATGAAAAGAAATTAATAAATTTGGGTAGGTGAGAGTAAGAGAAGAGTTTTTTTAGGAGCACTACTCTGTTAAGCTGTTTTGATCCTGCTCTATCTGGTTTGTTCACAATATTGACGCAAGCCTTATTGGCAGGACCGCAGGAGCTAACTGAACTGCTCCAGCATATAACTATAGTATTATTAACTATACAAAGCAATGCTCATGTTACGTTAGATAAATGTCTGGTGCTGATTAGCTTCGTGCTACTGCAGGTTGTCTTCAATGGGCATGATCTTCATCCCATGTTACAAAGGTAAGCACTCTTAGGGTGTGTTTGGTATGAGAGAGGGGAGGGAGGGGGAAGGATTTTAATCATTTCCCCTTATTTGGCAACACACAAATTTTAGGAGAGGAGGAAAAATTTTAAAAAATTTTCCTTCCCCTCCCCTCCCCTCCCCTCCGAAATTGGGAAGATTTGGAGGGAAAGAGTAATATTTTACTATGTTGTGACTATTATGCTCATATTTTGCCATGTTGTGACCATTATGCCCATATTTTAAACAAAATAAGGGCAAAATTGTTCATATTAAAATATTTTTCCCTCCCCTCCCCTCATGAACCAAATAAAGTAATATTAAAACTCTTCCTCTCCCCTCTTTTTTTATAAATCCAAACAAAGTAATATTAAAATCCTTCTACTCTTCTCCCCTCCCCTCCATTAAAATCTCTCCCCTCCCCTTCCTCTCATTAAGCCAAACAGACTCTTAAATTCTTTTCTAGTCTATAATCATGGTAATAAAAGAGGACGAATAAATAGTTTGTGCTTTTCTAATGTAATAATTGATTTAAACATAAACAACAACTTTCGAAAAGTATGTTTAATTATATGTAATTTTGTACTCTTGAAGAATGTATTGCCATGAACCCTATCTGCTTCTATCTATGAGGCACTGATCTTGCATGCATAAGGATGCAATCCATGTGCCCGCAACTTGAACGTGGAAGCACTGATTTTTTATTTTGAATGTTGATACATTCACACGAACGCAGACTTTCCAGTCCGAACTTGCTGAATGGGGAGCTTAAGCAATTTATCTTCTTCTAATATTTGAATCAAGCCAAAAAAAAAAAAAAGGATTTATCATCATTCTCATATATCTTGTTTATTTATGCAGGATACAGCCATAAACCTGAAGAGTTTGCCAGCATTCAAGATATGTCAAATGGCGTTAAGGTTTTGGCTCTCACCCTGGCCAAATTGTCCCTTCTATAAGATCTTCTGTAATGGCTGTGTATTGTCTATGGGATTTGGGATGTACTCTTCTGCGGATACAACCTAATGTTTAAAGAACCTTTAACTTGAATGTGCATGAGAGTGACCCGGAGAAAGAGAGAAAGGTCTGATCCTTCTAAAATATATTCCATCATATGGCAGAAATACGAAAACTGTATCTATAAGAAACAAGGAACACTTCTTACATGGATAAAATGGAAGTACATTTACAATGAGTAGCAGAAACGAATTGCCCCTCATTAGGTCACAAAAACGAAACAATCATACAAAAGGAACATGTGCTGATTACTGTGGTGGTAGAATCCAGTTGCTTATGCTCCAAGCAGAAGGTTACCGTATCTCTTCATGATTAGGATGGCAGAATCATTAATTGTGATTTCCTTATCAGCTACTCAGTTGTATATCTATCCAACAATGTAAATGGTGAAAGACAAGAAAATGAAGCTCCGTGGCCCTACTCTGTTATGGCCTTCTTGTTAGCGTCTTTTTTAGTCGTTGTAGCACCATTAATTTGGTCCATTTGTCCAGCTTTTACCAGCAGAATCTCAATCTGTGGAAAGGAGTAATTGAGTCAGCAGCATTTTATGTTTGAAAAGAATCTATACGTCAGTTGAGGAGATGAAGCACCTTGGCCTTGTGAAGCAGCCGGCCTCTTTGGTCTCCCTTAGAGGCAACAGTAGATATAGCGACATCTGGATCATTCACCATATGAAAAGCAAGCAATCCCATTAAATCATGAACATTTTTTTCATTGACAAGTTTAGGGTGGGGAAGGAATAGAGATCTTACTTTTCTCAATAGCCAAACCATTGCGTTTCAAGTTCTCAGAGATGATTATAAGCGTCGTAATAGCTGAATTCAGTAGTCAAGAGAATGAAGCTAGTAAATGAAAGATAATGGATATATGCATCGCATGGGAAGTTGAAACATCATCCAACGGCTATTGGCATTAATTCATGAACAATCTATCACAAACACGATTTATAATTTTAATATTCTCGTCCAGCTTTATATATGCGACTGTAGGTGGAGATTGAAAAGGAAAATATTTATCGGGGCAACATGCTTCAAGACATTATATTATACCTGTGCCCAGTGCAGAGAGCTCAACGATGTTATACTGATTCAGGAATTTCTGCATTCAAAAGAAATGCCACATCAAAACCTTAACAAGCATTGAATAATATCCAATTCTTTATGCTCTTAACCCATTCTAAAGTCCAGACTCTACTAATGCAAACGAGAGAAAAATGAGAAGGCCTTCGAATACATTGTTAAACGCCAAGAAACAGAGATGAGAATGAACTGCTATACCAAAAAGAAAACTGAATAGAAAATTAGATCTTGCATCTTTCTTTGGTTCCTCGCGCCGGGAAAAGAAGATGCATAAAATGAAGCGAAGAATTGAAAAATACCTTGGCAAGATTGATGTAAAAGATGAGGGGTTTCTTGCTACTGGAAACATGAATTTGGTGATCCTTCCTGAGATAAAACTGGGGCTCAGCTGTAACGGTGGCAGTGGCAGTCTCACTGCCTTCATTAACAGCGTTGTGCTTCTCGTGCACGCCATTCTTGAATTGTTCTCCAGCAGCGTTCTTGCACTCAGAAACAACCACGATCGCGTCCATTGAATAATACTCTGTGATCTTCCACTTTCTTTCTTAGAAGCTCCGTGACGAAGGAAGGAGGTTACGCGCAGGTGGGGGCTATTTATAAGGGATCACGGCCTGCTAACGACGCCACTAACCACTTAAAAACTGACTGGTTCTCTTCCGACGGATCATAATTTTGGCCGCTGACACCCAACAACGCAACAGAACTGAATTTACTTGTAACTTGAAACACTCTGTTTTCAATACATTTCATGCAAATATTTATTTTCTTATAAATGTAAATTTAGAATAAAAAAAGTTATTACTTAAAAATTATAAATAATATATGTTTTGTTCCAATTACATAGGAATATTCCAAGTAGTTAGTTGAATAATTTGAGTTGATTAAAAAAGTTTGTTAAGTTAGTAATTTGAATAGTATAATTATAAGACCCAAGTTAGGAGATTAAGTAAGTTTGGTTATTATAATAAATAAGTTGTCATTCTTAAAATATCTTACTAATTAAGTATATTGGCTAAAACTATCATTATTAGAAGGATTATCTTGGAAAAAAATGCATAAATATAAATTGGTAATAAAAGTCAAATTGGGTCTATAATTATTATTTTTCTTAAAATATTTTTTACTAATAATATGTATTAGCTATAACTATCATTTGATGAAATATTTAACATGTGCAAGTACTATAAAGGACTACTTTAAAAAATATAAATAAATATGAGATATAAATGGATTAAGGTCTTATGTTAAAGACCAAATTGAATATGAAACTAACTCTTATATTAAGAATAGAGGTATTATTACTCAACAATGGACAAACAATTCTTTTTTTTTTTGGCAAGTACAGGTATCTTTCTATTGGAGCCTTGGAGGCAATCTTGTTCGATGTACTATTGAATACTAAATGTAGATATTTCTCCTAACGAGAATTCAAATCTTGATTCACCATTGCGAGGGATTAACTCTTTCTGCTAAACTTAATTCGTGTTGTTAATGGACAAACAATCCGGTACATGAGTATTAAATTCGAGTGCTCCATAAACAATAACAATTACAATATGGCTCGGATCTAAATGACTGTTTTCTTTCTTTTACTTTTTCCCCCATTTTGATAAAATAATATTCCTCTAGTTCTTAAATATATAAGACATATTTAACTAATTTAATTAAATTAAGAAAATTAAGTAAGTTAGTTAATTATAAAAAAATATGATATATTTTTCCTAAAACACGATGATCATTTTCCTTAATATCTTCCCCTTCCTCTTCTACTTGATTGTGGTTGAGAGAGTATCCGTAGGGGTAATTTAGAAAAAACAGATAAATATCAAAAAAGTTCTTATATTTAGGATCAAAATAAAAACCAAAGGAGTAACTATTTTCTTTCTTTTTAATTAGGCTTTAATTTGACTTAAAAGATGAGCTAATAAAAATGCGAAGATCGCAGTGATTTTTTCTACCAGATTTAGTTGTTATAATTGCGAGATTCCAACGAATGAAAATGGAAAAAATACCAAAAACAGAATTATGAAATTATCATTTCCTAATCTAGGCATCTAAAAATTGAAAATGACAGATAAAGAAGTGATACCTGATCTGGTATTTGGTAAATATAGTTAAATGACTAAAATATTTTTGCATCAATTTAGAAGGAGAAAAACTGTCAAAGTTGTCATTTCCTCTTCACAACTTGTTAATAAATAACTTATTATTGTCAGTATATTTCTTATCATTTGCAATTTAACACTTATTATTACCAGTTCATAATTTCTTAATAAACTTTTTGATACAAGAGCATTTTGGTTATTTAATTACATTTACAAAATACCATATCAGACACAACTTTCTCTCTTAAGATTTTAAAGTATTAGGTGCTAATTTAAAATATAACATTTTTCAACTTATTTATTTATCATATTCCCATGAAAATATGGTTCGGTGCATTGAGAATGACAACCTTTGTTATTAATCAAATCTTTTGTTTCTCTTTACTAAAATATTATTTCTGATTATTAATATAAAAGTTAGTTTAATTTTAATTTGATTCTAAATATAATAT
Source organism: Neltuma alba (assembly GCF_004799145.2). Lineage (NCBI taxonomy): Eukaryota > Viridiplantae > Streptophyta > Magnoliopsida > Fabales > Fabaceae > Neltuma > Neltuma alba. Next base: position 108,124 of record NW_021635628.1, on the reverse strand, counting down.
CTTAATCTACTTTACTTTTCATATTTATCTATTTTTTTAAAGTAATCCTTATAATAGTTACACATATAAGATTTCAGGCCTGTTTGGGTGCTCTGAAACCGTGGTTTCAGAAGCACTTTTCCGCAAAACGAGGTAACCTCCTCACTTACTTCGTAATTCGTAAAAGCACTTCTGAAACCATGGTTTGGTTTCTATCCAAACATCCCTTCATCAAATAGTAGTTTTAGCTAAAACACATTATTAGTAAAGGTATTTTAGGAAAGACAATATCTATTTATTATAAATAACTAACTTAACTAATTTTTTTAATATATCTAAATTAGTTAACTAGATCTTATATTAAGTCCTAGAATAACAAAACATTTTGTTTCTTTTATGCACGTGGCCTTTTAAACACTAAAGAAGGAGATGTGCAGTTTTCTTGATGTGATTAAATATTCAAGATTCAATTAAAAAAAAAAAAAAGACTCAATCAAAACCAGTTCCGACGGAATTTTTTTTTAAAAAAAAATTTATCGCCTATTTGACTGCACTCTATTCATTTGTTCACAAAATTTTTTTAAGGTCATAAAAACAGAAGAAGGAAAAAGTTTTTATAAGATTTATTAAAACGAGCACGTTTGAACATTAAGGCCTTGTTTAATACTATATCCAGTCCTTAATATAAAAACCAGTTAACTAATTTGAGTAGATTAATAAAACTAGTTAAGCTAGTTATTTGTAATAAATAAGTACTATTTTTTCTAAAATATCCTTACTAATTAAGTGCATTGGCTAGAATTACTATTATGACAAGAACTGCCTTGAAAAAATAAATAAATATGAGAGACAAAGTAGATTAGGGTATTATATTTGAAACCAAAATAAAAAGTTAAACGTGCTCTTATATTAAAAACCGGAAGTAATAGTATATTAAAAGGAAGAGAGAAAAGGAACAAGAACATTTTTGACACAATTTTCCGTTTAAAACCATATTTTATTTTAATGATGGAGTAGAAATTTTGAAAATGAAAAGACAATAACACCCTATAACTTGTTCTTCCTGATATTTCTCCTGTGAAAACAGGCACAAATTCACGACAAATAATAGATGAGTGATTAATGGAAGGAGACAAAGGCAAGGGAGGTTTGACGAGGGTAAATTAGTCCCAAAAGAAAAAAAGAACGTTTCTCAGTCAGAAAACACTCCATTTGTGGAAAGCAAGGTGGAACTTCCTTCAACGTCAACACTGTAAAGTTTGAGTTTGTAGTACAGAGTGATCCTAACTTTTTTTTTTGGTGTGTGTTTATGAGGCATTATCGATTTATTTTTAAAAAAGGAGAAGGCCAGTTGTGCTACTTTTTAACGATGTCGTTGCTTTCGAATTGGGAATTCATTTCACGTCATTTACTGCTTTATATCAGAATGATTACGGCATGAGTTTAAGATTAAAGTAATAAACTGCTACTCTATAAAATTAGTGTGTGATGTTGTCATGGAAAAGTTTATGCTCTCTCTTTTTAGCTTTATTAAAACAGCAGACAAACACTTCAAACAATCAACCACCAAGTACCACTCCCATTGTTCTTTTGAATTATATGGCAATAACCAGGACTGAGCTTAACAGGTCAGATCGGCTAACTCCGCAAATTCCATCCATATGAGAGTTTTTATGCTACTATCTTCGGTTCTTAATACAAGAACTAGTTTGACTTTTAATTTGATCCTAAATACTACCTCCGGTTCTAATTATAAAAGCCAGTTGACTAATTTGAGAAGATTAAGAAAGTAAGTTGAATTAGTTATTTGTCTTAAATAGGTGTTGTTTTTCCTAAAATATCTTACTAATCAAGTGTATTGACTAAAACTATAATTATTAGAAGAACTATCTTGAAAAAAATTGAGTAAATATGAAGATAAAATGGATTGGATCTTATATTTATGACCAAAATAAAAGTCAAACAGGGTCTTATATTTAGGACCAAAATAAAAGTCAAACAGGGTCTTATATTAAGGACCGGAGATAGTATGAGATTTTAATTTACTTTATCTTTCACATATATTTAATCATTTTTTACAGTAGTTCTTGTACTAGTTGCACATTTTAAAAGTTTCATCAAATAATAGTTCTAATTAATACACATGATTAACAAAGGTATTTTAGAAAAGACAACATATATTTATAACAAATAACTAATTTAATAAACTTCTTTCATTTACTTAGATTAATCAGTTAGTTCTTATATTACTAATCATAGGTAATAATAAATACAAGATCATTGGCTAAGTAGCGGCATTAACAGTCCAAAGAAGAAAAAAACTAAACAAATTACAAAACAGCAAATAAGTACTACATAGCATCAAATAGCGAGGGATCTTCATGGTCATTCATTAGCTTTCATTAGCAGCTTTTGTTTCCTTATCCTCACAAGAAGCAAAACTCATGGACTCTATAAAACTCTAATGATACAATAAAGTAACCTTATAGCCCCTACTCATGTCTCTGATTAGTGATTACATATATATAGATAAATTAAATATATAAGTAGATTCATCACGTTGCATTGCTCACATCATTGAAAGATAAGATCTCTAATTGTTAGTTAAGTGCAAAATAATTATAAGACATCTTGCACCCACGTTTTACACATGATGGTATATAATCTCAAGCAATTTATTAATATCCCCATCTAACATAAATGCATATATATAGTATAGAAGCCTTCTGCTGTGTCCACATAACAACGTTTAAATATTCCACTTTTTTGTCAATTTTTTTGCTTTTATAAAAACTTTCCTAGTCTTTATGTCCACTTGCTTCTTTTATTGCTGAAGGAGTATTCTTTCTGTTGAAGGTTGGAATCACACTGTAGGATTATAGTGTGATTCGTGAATGAAGGTTCCCCCACCTCTTTAATTTCCATCTCTCTGGTCCCCTTTTTTTTTCAAGTGGGAAACAAAAGACAAGTCCTTTAATTAAACACCCTTATATATATATTTATATCATGATTCACCCATTGCTTTCGATTCCTGTGTTTAACTCCTTAATACCGTCCTTTTCCCCATATATATAAATATATATATGTTCTGGTAATTTTTTAATTATTCATTCAGGTTCATTTATTGCATCTCTTGTTTTATCACACCATAATGATCATTATACTGCATGCAGTTTTCATTTGCCTTGTCGATTCAGCTTCAAATGAACCCATTATATTACCTGTCATCCTTAATACATAAGAGCAAGATTATCAGTTTGAGAATATTAAAGAAATTAGTTAAATTAGTTAATTGTAACAAATATAAGTTGTCTTTCCTAAATTAAACTACCATTTTTAACCATATGGGACCCCTTATAATCAATAGAGATACTTTAAAGAGAATATTATAAATTTAAAAGATAAAATGAATTGAGGCCTTACATTTAGAATCAAATATAATTTTTAATTAGCTTTTATGTTAAGAACCGGATAGTATATCCATGTATATACACTAATGATGGAAAAAGTATATATGCTATAAGTTAACTAATATTTATATAATATGCATGTAAATAGAAAAACTTGTAAAATTATGAATAGTACAATTTTTCAAATGAGCCCAGTTTTTTGATAATAGTTCAAGCTTAATCATAATGATGTTTCTATTAAATATTAATAAAAATTTAACAAAGTGTTGACAATTCCCAACGGGAAAAAATAAACATATTTTAAAAATAAATACTATTTTTACCTTTTCAGGGCATTTGGATTTGTTTGGGATAAAATCTCGATTCTATTTTAATATATTTTGACTTTAGGAGGTAAATGTCTACTTTTTCGACCAGAAAAAAGAAAAGAAATCAAAAGAAAGAAAGCAAGCTCTGCTGGCAAGAAATAAAGAAAGGTAATAGAGTATTAATATATATAAAATGAAAAATATTTCAGCCTAAATATATTCACAGACTTTGACCAATTCCGCATTGATACATTAGCAGGGAGGAAGGCCGTGTAAATGGTTTGTTATAAGAAGAATATGACCGACACACTATTTACAACTGTGCACAACAGTTGTGTGTGTCCACATATGGATTTGTTTGAAGACACAACAAAATGGAACGCCGGGGAGGGGGCACAAATTGATGAAATTAGGACATGGAAGGCATTGTTTGTTTGGGAAGACAAAGGTAGGGCAGGTAGGACACAAAAGGGAGCTTTGCATGTCCTTTAACAGATGCTAAAAGAAGCGCTTCCTTTTTGCATCACTAATCCACCAATCCTCTCTTGATTTGAAACCATTTCCATTTGACGAGACCACTTCCCTTTTATCATTGTTTTCCCATCAACAACCTTACCTTAATCTCTATTCATTTTCCTACACACAAATGTATAGTACTCGGTAAATCTTTCACAATATTATTGATCTCACACACAGATTTGGTACTACCATGTGGTTTGACTAATAATAATGAGGTTCATGGTGTTTTTTTTGGCTTTTTTTTCCTTTTTTTTTTTTTTTGCTTTCACCCTCCCCCGCCCGAAAGAAAACATCAAAGTAATTAAAAGAAAGTGAACGAGGGTTTGGTTTTCTCGTGAACTAAAAACAAGCTAGGTTAGTCAATACTTCAAAGTCTGTGTGGAAAGCTCGATGTGTAGAACGGGAAGAGCCATAGAATGTGGGACATCATGTGTCTTTCAGACCCACACACACATCCCCTTCTTCACGTATATATATATAAGGGCCCATGAAAAACGATGCATGGCCAAATCAAAATCAAAAGCTCTCTCTCTCCCCCCCCCTCTCTCTCTAACCAACGCCTTCTGTCCCATCTCCTTCCACACACACCCATGAAGTTGAGGGGAATGCTGTCTGGTTCGAGACCATTCTTCTGCAGTCTGCACCGAATCAAAGAACAGCCATTGAATGATCTCGGACCAGGCTTCATTCCCCCCAGCTCAATTTCATTCTTCTGATGAAGCATATGGTTTCATGGCTGATTGGCATGTAAGTTTTCTCCACTTTATAGTTACTTTTTCTTCAGAATTTCTTTCTGTTCTTAATTTAGCAGCAAAAATAACCGCGAAACCCCAACTCCGAATGTCTGAATCAAACGCCAATGGCTATATGAACGTTCAAAGCTGATTAACTGCATTTTGACTCTGAATTACATTCCCGTTTAGCATCTCTGGAAAGTCCTTCTGAATAAGTTTCAAACAAGTCAGCACACCCTTTCTAAACAATCTGAATAATCCTTATCATTTGTGTTTGAAGGACTTGCTTGTCTATATGTATGTTTTGATCATCCCCAAGTAATTATCAGTCGAAAAACAGACATGTGGGAGATCATGATCTAGAAAGAGAAACCAAACATTGGATAAAGCTATCTCTGTATCTTTTTGGCTGTCGAATTGTTGTCAAATTGGCTTTGCTTGTAGAGAGTTGCAAAGAATATTATTCGTTTTGGTGAACTTTCACTTTATTTGATGCATCAGAGAAGGGAAGGAAGAAATTCTCGGTATCAAATCCAGCAAAGTATAGTGTTTTCTTTTTAAAAAGAAAACTGAAAAAATTTAAATCTTTATTTTCAACCTCAAGGCTCCCTAGTTCATGCATTCTTCACTTTTTAACCATGTGGGACTGTTCTAGTTGGATCTCATTCTCAAACCTTTATGACCCACCACCATTTACTACATTGAGGCCACTTATCTCCACAATCCCCGTGTGAAGTAATAAAAAAACCAACTTTTTTGGATAGCTACATATGATCTCATTAATAGCAATCTCATGTCCCTTTTTTAATTATAGTAACATATATAGGAAGCGAAGGGAGTATATCATGCAGTTTCAATGTTTCATGCTGAATTTTAGTAATAACAATACATTTATACACACATACACACACAGAGACTGGTTTTTCTGTCTTCTTTACTTGAATTGGTATGTTTTAATAAAGTCTACGAGGAAATGGAGTTTTGTATACAAAATATGAGCCAAATTACCAATTGGGGCGATTCTCTAATGCTGTGCAACCCCACTTTGTTTCTGCAGCAAGATCAAAGGATAGCAAGATGTACTCATATCATTTTTACGTATCGTTACATTATTTCTTTCATTCATGAATAAATCCAACAAATTAAAACTAGTTAGCCCTTTAATTTTCCAGAGATCACCATGCATTTTTCTGACACACACACACACACACATATATATAAAGATCAGTTTCGTCTGAATTAATTAGGTTTTTTTCTTTTCTCCGGGGATGTTTGGTTGGTGCGCAATGATGAGAAATGACATCAGATTGAAGTGTTTGAGGCGTGAGCAAATAAATGTATATGGTGATGACTCTCCTGTGTGTGGGTGTGTATGGGGTAGGGAAGAGTCAAAAGAGAAGAGAGACACATTGAGTGTGTTATCACAAACACAAAGATAAAGGGGATTCCTATGTTCGATAAAGCCCTTTGGAATTACTCTTACCTGCTACAACATAATTTCATGCATTCCCACGACACTTTTCAATGTGCTTTTTATTTTATTTTATTTTTGTGTGACTTGACGATTTCCAAAAACGAAAATCTCACAAAGGCCTTTGAAAAGTCCTCTTGTAATGAAAAAGACTGAAAGATTGATTTTGTTGCCAATCACTGTCCACATCTGCTTTTGCCTCTCCCACCCACAAACATATCCTCTCACACGCTTTTCTTTTTATAACCAATTTATACATTGTTTTCAATTCTTTTGCGTGCATTAAAATTTTGAATCTTACTTATTTCTTCCTCTCTTACTTTCTCTTTCTTAACACTGTGGTTTAAATTTAATTAATTTTCTAATAATCTGAAAATAATGGATGTTGCGAAATCACGAGGGTCTCCCACAATGGGATGAAATTACCCAGATAGAGAGATTAAAAAGCGACCAAATAATATCTTTTTTACATATTAGAATCATTTCACTCCTAAATTTAAGGTTTATTCTCTTTTTATTAACTATATTCAGTTAAATTATATATTTTTTGTCATTAAATTCTTCAATTAAACTATGAAGTGTAAACTTTTTTCTTAAAAAAATGTTATCACACGAGGTCCAATTATTAAAAAAAAATTATACTATTTGCAATGACGTGTTTTTTTTTTTAATGAATCAATGACGTGCTTATAGCAATGAAATTGAAACATAAAAAAAGTGGTGACGCTTTTTTTATTTGAAAAAAATAATAATAAACTGATATCACGGGTCAAATAATTCATCTAGTCTCTCTCTCTTTTTTTTTTTTATCATCACTCTGGGCCAATCTATTTCAAACTGTTTGATTTTGGACCTATTCGGACTAGGTGGCCCATTTGTTTTTCCCAAAACCTCCTTTTGTTTCTCTACCAAAGCCCTGCAAGTTCGTCGGAACCAGATTCTAAAATCCAATCCAAAAACAGGCTGTCACGGCCTCACCTTCCTCCACATATCACGCGCCAAATGGAGCGTACCATCACTTACCTGTTTTACAATTACCTCATGGGACGGCTCGTCGGTGAACACGAGGTCCAACTCATCGCCGCACAGCCAACCTAACGGGTCTAAAGATCTCAGCACATCGACGGCGGGAAATCTTCCACGCCATCCTATTAACCTTAATTTCTACATTCTCTCTCAAAAATTTCCATGAAAATGCCTTTCCCTCCAGTTCATTGATCACGAAACATGATTACGGTTTCGTTCCCGGATTGAGATGATCCATGTGGTTCGAATTTGTTGGCTCAGGGTCAGATAGCGAGGAGTGAAAGCGATCTTTCAGTTTCTTGGGTTAATTTTCCTGCTTATTTTCGTGGGAAAATTTTCTACCCGGAAAAATGGGGGAGCCTTTCTTTGATCTTATGGAGTTTTTGAAGAAACCTTCGATAACCGAGACATTAGTCGACATTTTGCTATGTGCAGTTCCGATTTGGCTCGCAGTCATGATCGGCATGCTTATCGGCTGGGCCTGGAGGCCCCGGTGGACGGGAATCGTGTTCCTCGGCCTCCGTGGTAAGTTTCGGTTCCTCTGGACGGCTCCACCGGGCTTTGGCGCTCGGCGGTTATGGTTGGCATTTACAGCGCTGTCTGCGTTCTCCATTTGCCGCACAATGTGGTCCAATTTCAAGCGGAAGGGCAAAGGACAAACTGTTTGGCCCCCGGAACAGGAGAATGTAGCGGCAGCAATGCCAAAGGTTGGAGAAGGAAGCATTGAAGCTGCAGGGTAGGTGTTTTTTCCCCCTTTTTGTTAGATTGATTTTACTTCATTGATATTATGCCGGGGACATGAGTTCCGCTGAATTAAATTTCTGGTTTGAGCCACGAGGAATGAATTTCGTGTAAGTCCCATTATGGTTCGACCTGCCGATCAATATGGCAACAGCAGCGCAGCTGTCATTGATAAAGTCTTTATTTTCCATAATCTGAGTGTCGGTGGCTGATAAATGGTTTTGTGAGGTTGAGCGAAGTTCACGTGTTAATGAGCTAGACATGGTGGTCAAGCTCGTATTTTGATCGATGATTCTTGTGAACGCCCTTTTCACATAGTGGGTGAAGAATGGTTTTGGTGCATAGTTGAATTAATCTGATGGCTAAAATTTGACTCGATATTTGATTGAACCTATAAATGTGTTATTAAATAATTTCCTTGTTCTCCTCCGTGGTTATCTCTTCAAATCACCGTATTGGATTCCCCCGTATTTTATTCATGCCCGATGCCATGCTGACAATGAATAGAAATGTGGAATTGGATTTATAACTTTAACAAGTCCTGCCGTTAAACTCGAGTAGTGAAGCTTGGCAAATATTGGAAATTACTGCACGCTGCACTGGTTTTCGCGTGATCTAGGCAGTCTGTTCACGATTCACTTTTAGATTTTTTTTTTTTTTAAAATAACTTTAGATGTTAATTGTCCAAAAGCGAATGGAATATTGCTAATTCTTGTATTGTAATTATAGTACTTGTGGAAGAAGAGGGTGTTTAATTCTTGTATCTTTGCTGTTGATATCTGTTCATGATTAGCATGCTTGTATATTTTGATTAATTACTTGAGGAGGAACGGAGTGTTCTGTTCTTGTTAATATTGGGTTGGGACACATGCATTAGGTCTAATGTTAAAGCTGGTGAGAAAGAGCGGGATGTTACTGAGGCTGATTTGGAACATCTCCTCCATCTTCTCGAAGGGAAGGATGGAGTGATGGACTGGCAAAGCTTGATGGAGAGGTCTACCCCGAATATGGCTTACCAAGCTTGGCGTCATGAGCCTGAGGTTGGTTCTGAGTTTTAATATTTGTTTCATTTATTATCTTCATATGATAAGATGCCAACATACATCACCAGTATTAACGGAGAGAAATTTTATATGACACCTTTTCCTACTTGTTGAACAGGGATTGATTATCATTCATGTGTGTTTGCGTTTCAAGCCTGTTGATTATTTTCAATTTATTTTTGTCCAGTTTTAAGCTAAAATGATGTTAGCTGCTGACGTTGAATTTGTTATCAGACTGGTCCTACAGTTTACCGCAGCAGAACTGTCTTTGAAGATGCGACGCCAGAGTTAGTCAGGGATTTCTTTTGGGATGATGACTTCCGTCCTAAATGGGATCCTATGTTGGCATACTGCAATGTTTTGGAGGAATGCCCTCGTGCAGGGACAATGGTTGTTCACTGGATAAAAAAGGTACCTTGGCCAAAGATCTAAGGTACTTGTTATGTTAATTGTTTATGGCCATATTGTTCACTCATGCCTCATTGGTTCAACCAATCTGCAGTTCCCCTTTTTCTGTAGTGATCGAGAATATGTTATTGCTCGAAGAATATGGGAGGCTGGAAATTCATACTACTGTGTGACAAAGGTACGGGTTAAAACACCATTTACCCGATTTTTGTTTTTGCCTTTGCTCTTGAGTATGTTTCTTTTCATCTCACCATGGCTCGCACCTATACTTCTATCTCTATCACTGTGGAAAGATAGCCTTATTCATCTGAAAATATTTTATTGGGAGGTTCAATTTTTCACTTTGATTCAAGTGGGAGCCAGAAGCGCTTCATGAATTGCTAGAAAATCTCCTATATGATCAATTTCTCATTTCTTGTGGTTACTCATAATATGATATTACTTTAGGCAAAACTCATAAAATTAAACGTATATCTGTTATAAGGTTCTTCTGTTAAAAATAGGCACGGTGGATATTTTCTTTAACGTCACCGTTCTACTAACAACTCTATTAACTGACATTTTCTTCTTTCCCAAAAGAGAAAAGAAAGAAAGAAAACAAAAGGACAAAGAAGTGCGCCACATATCTATGTCAAGGAGCCTTCTGTCTTTTCCCATCCCAGCAAACTCGACATCCCCCCCCCCAAAAAAAAAAGGGCACCTGTCTGGCCCTTCAAGAGTTATTTCCTTTCTTCCCATCTGGATTATGCCAATCCCTCACTTTCTGATTTGCAACAAGAACATCCGGGGATTTGTTGTGATGTCTTATTGGGGTTCTTACAGTGCAATCTTAACATTGTTGCTCTGATCTATTAAGAGCCTTGAGAGGACCTGAATGTTGAACATCATAACAATGGATGGTAACTGGAATTGAAATCTCCCTAATCGTGACTGTCTGGGATGTGCTTTTTAAGTTCGTGGTCACTCAACTATACAAGGCTGTGTTGAGCATCAAAGTCATGAAGAAGAGCATTGGGATGCCATTTTCTCCCAACAGATAAATTAAAACCCAGAATTGAAATGCAACTCGCACTCTCTTGGTGTTTAGAGTAAAAATATGTGGTGTTGAAATAATGCAGGCGTATATTCCTAGTAAGAAAACTCGATAGCAAACGTATATGTCTTCTCCTTTGATTTTCTGTGCTTTTATATTACTATAAGCCTATTTGGTGCTAACAACAAATCAGAGAGGGGGTCATAAAATACATAAGCGCTAGGTTTTCTTACTGTTTCAGCTTCATTGCTGTAGGGGGTGCCTTATCCAAGTTTACCCAAGCGAGACAAGCCCAGACGAGTAGATCTTTACTTTTCCAGTTGGGTCATCAAACCTGGTAGGAATCGTTGACAATTTCTCTTTACTGTTATTTGCTTTTTGATGGTAACTTGTCAGTTAATGGTATTTCATCTTCTTAACATGCAAAAATCCTGTTGCAGTGGAATCTCGCAAAGGAGATGGACAGATGTCTGCCTGCGAGGTTACCCTTTTACATTATGAAGACATGGGGATCCCCAAAGACGTCGCGAAGCTGGGCGTCCGCCATGGGATGTGGGGGGCTGTTAAAAAACTTCACTCTGGAATGAGAGCGTATCAGAATGCTAGGAAAACGGAGGCATCCTTGTCAAGATGCGCACTGAATGCAAGAATCTCAACCAGGATCTCTATAGAAAATATGGAGTCGTCTGAGCCTTCTTTAGCGCAGGAAGAGAGAGATCAAGCCCTTAGAAATTGTAGGAGACAAGATGGTCCTGGCTTGGACTGGAAGTGGTTGGCTATTGGTGGGACTGTTGCTCTGGTTTTGGGTATTCACGGTGGTGCAGTAGGGAAAGCATTGTTAGTGGGTGCAGGGCGCAGAATTGCACGGGGCTGAGTGGTCTAGAATCTAGTAAACAAGAGTTTCTATTTGTTGTCATTTTGTAGATTCATTATAGTTGTAATCTATAACAGTATATTCTTTTATATTCGATGATGTACTTGTGCGATTGGTTTTTTCATATTACATGAGTCTCGTAGATTGATCAGACCCACGTATTTTACAGTAGACGGCGCTTTGATTCCATGCATCTCGACAAGAACTCCTATGCATGGAAGATGGCTATGAAAATTTTATTGAACAAATGTACTAGTGATACCATTCTAAATGTAAGATTTAGTGAGTAATATAATACTATCCCCCGTTCTAATTATAAGAACCAGTTGACTAATTTGAAGAGATTAAAAAAGTAAGTTGAGTTAATTATTTGTCCTAAATAGGTGTTGTTTTTCTTAAAATATTTATGCTAATCAAGTATATTGATTAGAACTATCATTATTAGAAAGGTTACTTTGGAAAAAAATGTATAAATATGAGAGACAAAATGGATTAGGATCTTATATTTAGGACCAAAATAAAAGTCAAATGGGGTCTTATATTAAGGACCAGAGATAGTACTACTTTCGATTTTAAATATAAGAGCTGGTTGACTAATTTAAATAGATTAAAAAATAAGTTAAGCTAGTTATTTGTAATAAATAGATTTTGTCTTTCTTAAAATACCTTGCTAATCAAGTTTATTGATTAGGATTGTTATTATTAGAAGGACTATTTTGGAAAAAGAAATGGATCAATATGAGAGACAAAGTGGATTGAGATTTTATATTTATGGCCAAAATAAAAATTAAATAAAGTCTTATATTAAGAACTGGAAGTAGTAATTTACAGTATAAATTAGATCTTATGTTTATGAGCAGATATAGTATATTGGAATAGAAAAGAATGTTAGGTATTGGAGGGATGAGAGTAAAAATAAAATAAATAAATAGGGGGATATTAAAGATGAGAATGCTAAAATGGGCTTTACAAGAATAACTAAATTTGTAATAATTGTGTATAAAGAAAAGTTAGTATTGCATTCAACGAGAAGAAGAAGATAAAAAAATCAAATGAGGTAGTATATGACAGCAATAAAGGAGAATAATACTCTTCTAATTCTTAATATAAAACCTAATTATTAAGTTGATCTTGATTATAAATATAAGACCTATTTATCACATTTATCAAGTTTTTCTAAATTATCGCTATTGATACTCCCTCAACCAATCAAATAGGATATGGAAAGAGGATATTAAGGAAGATGATTATGGTATTTTAGAAAAAACATATCACATTTTTTATAATTAACTGACTTACTTAACTTCTTTAATCTAATCAAATTAGTTAAATAGATCTTATATTAAGAAGGTAAAGAGTATATGACATTATAATTTTTCAGTTGAGAACTGAAACCTCCCTACTCCCGCAAAGGTCATCAAAGATCAATTAAAAAATGAGTGATCAAAGAATATAAGCTTGAGACTACAATTAGTTGATAACAAATCTATCTCTAGTTCCTCCTCTTTTTTCCCTTTTTTTTCTTTTTTTGTTTTTTGGGTATTAACTGAACACTTCGCCCTTCATCGCTTCCATGATTTTTTTTTTTTTGGGTGTACGTCCGGGGTTTTATCTCTCACGGCCAGTCATTTGAAGACTTTCCCCAAACAATTTTAGACCGTTATTGACGGTTATGAATAATTATCGTGCTGTGTTATTTACTATTCATGCAATCATGCATATTAATTTTTTCACAAACCAGATCGATAAAAATCCATTAATACATGGTTAATATTTAATATCCATACCCATTTCAATGTTAATATAAAAACATAAAGTTTTAAATAAATTAATTATTTACAACTAATAAATAATACAATTTATTTTTCCCACTTCATAGTTCATAACGTGTATGAGAGTTGTTTAAAAATTTATTGATTTGCATTGTACTGGGATCATTTATGATTCACATGGTTTGCTAAAAGTTAATAAATTGAACAAAAAATAATTTGAATGTATTAGAAAAATCTCACAACTAATCCATCCATCATTTAGTTTAGTCTTGCTCATTTGTCCAGCGAATGGATGCTCTAAAACCAAAGGGCAAAAAGAAAATAATGTTGATTGGATAGCACTTTGATGTAATGTTCCCTTTGATAAAATTTAATTTATAAACATGATTAGCATAAATGAAAATTATATAATTCACACGAACTAAAGTGAATTCTAAGTTCTTTTTTTAAAAATATTTTTATTGCATATTACTGGTGATGAAATAGATCTTCTCCTACTTCCAATTAATCACATGTCACTCGTACATTTTTTCCCCACTCATTCTTCCCCTCATCCTCTCTATAAATAATGATATATTTGGGGAAAAAAATACTACTCCTCCGGTCCTAATTATAAGACCCAATTGACTTATTTGAGGAGATTAAGGAAGTAAGTTAAGTTGGTTATTTATAATAAATAAGTGTTGTCATTCCTAAAATATCCTTGCTAATTAAGTATATTGGCTAAAACTATCATTATTAGAAGGATTATTTAATTGATTTTTTAATTTGTGTAACTTGATTATTTATAACTCATAAAAAGTATCGAAAAGTAATATCAAGCTGCTAGGAAAATTAGGAATTGGTCTCCTGTGGATTGTGAAACGTGTTGGGTGAAATAAATAAAGGGACAAAGACCTGCTTCCTTACAGGGACATGAAGGGATTTGATAATGATAATGCAAAATGGTCCAAAACATTAGGCAGGAAGGCTTGTGGTTCACATTCAAAATCCTCTCATCCAAATCAAATAATTGCTCCCTATTTAGTGCAACCCTTCCAATTTGCACCCAAATTATGTCGGTATTCTTTTCCATTTTACACCACATTATTAAATTTAATTTAAAGGTAAATTAAACCATCACGTCGGAGACCCTTTTCTCTTTCTGCTATTATTGTTTGGTGTATTTTTATTTTTAAATGTTCATTTAAGAAATTAATGGATATTCTGAGAATCAGATTGCTGCGTCACTTTTATCTTATCCAATGAATACACTCCAAAATCTAATAAATAAATAACTATTTTATTTGAATATAATATCATCATTGTAAAATTTAAAGTACACTGAATAAATGAGCCCACATTTACATGTTGAAGCTTTAGATGTGAATGCCAACAAACAAAAAGAACACTACTGGCTTAAGCAAAAGAGATAGAAATAGGATAAGCTAAACATGAACAAACAAATAGATGACAGGAGGGATGATCTATTATTTTGTCCTTTAAACTAAAAGCCAATGAAGTGGATGCAATTTACAATGGACCTTTACAGCTGATATTCCAAATGATTGAAGTGACTCTAATCACGGCAAGTGGAAAATTTTCATCTCATTGTACTGAAACATCGCTCCAATTTGGGCCTCCTTCGCATGAAATTCGTACACGTGGCATCTGCTTAACCTCACATTCCTCCATAGTTTTAATACCTTCAAGGAACTGGGGCAGTACATAGCAGAATCTGCAAGGTACATATTGCAAAATCTCTCTCTTTCTTCCTTTCGCTAACTGAGAAATTCCACTGACTGAAGCATATCCCCTTTTGCATACCTTTTCTGTTGGGCTTCCCTCTGTGTTTAAATATACAAAGGTGTGTTTCTCTCATCCTTCTCATTCTCTTCTCTTCTGCTAGATTTTGATGTCTTTTAAAACCTTGCCTCAGTCTTGAATCAGTCTCACCTGCATTTCCTTGCATATCAGATGGGTGAAATCTTTCAGGATTTTCCCTGATTTCTTATTGAACGTGATTTTGTCTTGCTAAAAGATAATGGTAATTTTTCGCTGCTTATTGCTAATGTGGTGCTGTTTGCGACTTTCTTGGTTTGACTCAGGCAGGAATAACGTAGATGGATTAACCTTTTTGATACCCAATTGGAAAAAAAAAACTTTTAAATGACTGGCTTGATGTATATGATAAGCTGAATTGACCTATTTCATGGACAAATGGGATAATACGGTTCATCTTTTTGGTCTTATTATTTATCACTACTGAAATTGTTTTTTATGATGATCTCTTCCTGAATTGGAGAAGCTTTATAATTGACTTGTGAATCTCCATACTTCATATTCAAGATCAGCCTTTAAGATAAATAAGTAATTCAGTTTACTTTGATCCCTGGTATACTTCTATGTAGCCAAGTATAAGGAAGAGAAAGTACTAAAGATCACTAATCCTCCTAGGACAACTTTGTGAAAATTCATCTCCAGATTGCCATCTCAATTTGTTGTCTACCACACTAGATCTTTGATCTACGTCTGTAACTGTTTTGTCATGTCTATATAAATTTTTAGCAGCATCAACTATGACCTAATTCAAATCTCTGTCTTAAAATCTATGGACCATTGGCAAAACAAGAAGCTTGAATAGTGCGAGTTACGTGAAGACCCATTATCCTTAAGGATCATTCTACCACATCAGATCAATCTTATCGTAGCAATCCCCTAGGATTAAATAGACCCTTCCTGGATTAACAAGGAAGCTGGACAAGAAGCATAAAAATAGAGTAACCCAGAGAGAGTGTGTTTGGTGGTAGTGTCACAAGGAGGGAACAGATGACTATTATATATGTTGTAGCCTTATTGATGATGTTAATCATAGGAGAATGAATAGGAATGTATTGGAGGTTTCTAAAATTAATTCCAATTTAGGCACAATGATTTGTTGGCTACATTAATTAATTTTATTAAAATATAGTCAAACCTATATCATTCATTTTTAAGTATTCATTCATATATACAAACATCCAACGCCCAGTTGTGTTGTGCCTTTGTCTTGCATCTTGCCAAACTCATATATGTTACTTAGATGGGAAGCGATTTTCTCAGGGAGAGAAACATGATACAATTGTGAAGCTTGGATGATAGAATTAACGCCATGAGGATATCAAGAGAGGAGCCAATTAGATAAATACATAGTGGAAGGAGAAAATTAATGATACTGTTACTAGGACTAACATATCTACATTTAGCATACTTTTACCAGGGGATTAAATTTTCTTAAAGAGTTATGCTCATTTGCAGTATTACGTATTGAGCAATAAGAAGGTTAATTTGAACTGCAATCATATGTCAGGAGCTACTGGAGATTTTATCCTTCTAAAGATGAATGCTGGAAATGAGAAAGCGGGACCAAAGATAGATTTGCAACTTGGTTTGAATTATTCTAACCATTGCATCCTGAAAACTGACCCAGGTGCAGGTGCAAATGCAGTTTCCAAATTAGGCATGAGATTTGTTGCCAACAGCCCCTTATCTGAACTAGTTTGGTCTCCAGACAAAGGTTTGAGTCTTAAATGTGCCGATTCAAGCTTTTCTGATAAGAAGACATCCCTTTTTTGGGATGTTGGACCAAGCAATTTTTTTCTCACTATGCCAGACAGCGTTGTTGGCGTGACATCTGCCACTGATAAACCAATAGATGATGTTTTCGCGAAACCTATAGCTGCTGTGTGCATAAAAAGCGATATTTCTGGTAATGATATTCCTCCTAAGGATTTCACAAGTGATTCAGGTGTCAAGCCTGAGTGTAAAGAATATGAAGAACAAGATACAGGTAAGAGTTTAATCTTCAAATCCCCTGTCTCCATTATGTGTATGAAAGACAGGTTAGTAGTAGATCTTTGGTTCAAACAGACAATACAGATGGAAAAGGAAAAAAGCCGGTTATCCTGATTAGTGAATTAATAAAACAGCTTCTACCAGTCTGTTTACTTTTCTGCTAGTTACTATTTTCTTATTTCCACGAAAATCTGGGCTGGCAGGATGTAAAGGTAATATGGAAGAAATGAGCTCTACAGAAAGGAATTCTTGCGATCAAGTAAATGCTGGAACTACTCAAATAACTGAAGAAAACATTGACCAAGTTTCTACTACATCTGGTAAATGCTGTCCTCATCATTTCTCTAGTTTGAGGACATTTTCTTTATCATGCTAAGAGCATTTTGACTATAGGTACTTGTAACAAATTTATGTATCAATAACAGGAAAAAAATTCCCAATAATTTCTGTAGGTGTTCTCTCTAAGAGCGTAGATTCCTAGTCATTAAATTATTTCATTATGTTTAAAGAGGGATAATAATGAAATTATATCCTTTTGTCCAACGGAAAAAAAAAATTGAAAGTTCTTCTTTTTGTGCCTTAAATTTTTTTTTTTCCCATGTCATGATTTTCTTGCAGGTCATGTTGACCGAATGCAGGTTGATAATTTAATACCACAGGCAGATGAACATGAACCTAGCATTGGGCAAAATCCACTATCGAGAGATCAGACTAGTGGAGGTGGAGATATAGGCGTTAAAAATCAAGCCTTTGAAACAGACGATGCTTCATCCGCCAAGGTTTATCCAATAATTGAATATAAAAGTCTTGGTGCTCCCGGAACTAAATTAACTTCTCCCACCGGAAGTCGTTTCAAAAAACTGGAATCAACTGCTAAGAGTGATTTGCAAGCTTTCAACTGTGAAGCTGTCTGTGGTGCAACAAGCAGAGCTCTGGTTTCAAAATCTAATGAGATTGTAGACGAATCTCAGGATGACAAGAATCTTCCAGTTTTGCATTCACCTATCAATCGAAAACGTCGTCTGTCTTGGAGGAAACACAGGGAGAAGGCATTATCTAATGGGGATATTAACATGAAGTTTTCATCAAAGGAGGAGGAAGAAGGCCATGAGAGTGTTGAAAGCTGTAACAGTAGTGGGCAGTTTTCCACGGGTAAGAGATTGGACTTCCAACAGCAGTTGCTGGTTGAGAGTAGAAGAATCAAAAAGCAAACACAAGAAGTTTCATCCAATTCCCTTGTTAAACAGGATAGCTCCTTCATGAATTGGATATCTAACATGATGAAAGGATTTTCACTATCAATTCAAGAAGCAAGAAACTGCTGGGCTGATGCATCTGCATATCCAGATCACGCTCATCAATGGCCTGATCAGAAACTTATCACATTCAACAGAAATCAAAATCCAGAGCCAAAAAATACGGGCTTTCAATTCATTTTTGAGTCCATGTATTCTCCAAGCTTGAAGCGTTTAGAAGAGGGTTCTAAAAATTTTGATAAAAAAAACAAGGTACATGGAATAGACGCTAGTGCAATAACCTGTCATGCGGAGCGTGATACCCCTTTCAGACAATATTTGAATTTGGATGAAGTTGAAAGATCTAGGCGGAGATATGTAGCTGGCCCATCATCCCATCCTAAGAATGAGCCTGTAAATTTTGCTGACTCTCATGAATGCAGCAAAAACTATTTGATGGATAATAAAGATGGTTCAAACTTAGGCCCTAGTAAGGAGAGAGAAGGAAAAACATCAAGTTCATCCTTAGGCGGACAAAAAAATAATACCGAATACCTTGATTCCTCTGCACCGTCCGGGAGGAAGGAAGTAAACAATAGCTGTTACAGAAGTGATACTCTGGGGACTCAGTGGATAAGTAGATTTTTCCCAAGACCAGTTGCCCCCCTAAAAATCTCTGATCACCTCATACGGAATGGTGGGACTCAGTCAGAATCCAGTGATTGTTCAAGGCTTCCCCATTCCCATAAGCACACTGCTCATCTAAACAAGTGCAAGGTTGAAGAAAATCATAGAGAGCAATCTGCTGATGAGGCTAAAGGATTACATGATCATTCAATCGATAAAGAGGCTTCCAGTGGTACTATGGATGATCAGGTTAATGATAGTTCAATGCATCAATTCAATCCATTGTGGCCTTCCCAAAGATTCAGAAATTCAGAGCCAGAAAGGAGATTGGATGCCATCAAATATATCGTATCATCAAATGGAACAGATAAAGCCAGCAAGGGAAAGATGACTTGTTTGTTTTGTGGAACTAAAGGTCATCAACTTTGTCACTGTTCAGAGATCTCTGAAACTGAACGGCCAGATCTCCTAAAGAAAGTGAATTCACATGTAGGATTGAAGGGACTGCCTTGTTTCTGCATTAAGTGCTTTCGGCCCAATCACTGGGCTATTTCATGTCCCGCCTCCATATCAAAAGGGAAACACAAATTAGGATTTCATGCTTTGGTTAATGACTGTAGCCCCAATAGAATACAGTGTACTGAAGGCAATAGAGAGATACCCAGGTTGCCTACGGATGATGAGGGTGGCCAATTTATATCTGGTTGTCCTAAGAATGATGAAACCGATCCCCCACCAAAGAAAACTCTTAACTTGAAGAGGAAACTAAATGAAGTTATGACCTCTGATAAGATGTGGTCTAATGTATCAATCAAGAAATACTTTGGTTCTATGGGACCTCCATCTTTCTTTGTAGAAAGAAAAATCTCAGATGTACCTGAAAAAATCTTTGCTGCAGTGAAAAAACTTCGTTTATCCCGCACTGATATCCTGAAGTAAGTAATGCATGCCAAGTAGCTTATGAAATTTATATGATGCTATGGTCCTTGTTTATTGCATAAAGGATAAGTAATTTATGACAGTTTTTAAATGTAGATTAAGGAGCCAAATAGTTCAACTTCAGACATTAGAAAACCTGTTTCAGAGGGAAATATGATAGTCTTATTCTACAGCAGCATGGTTTGGATTGATCTCATCTGATCATCCCTAACACCTTTTTCCTAAGAAACACCATACAATTAGCAATTGGGTGGAGTGCAATTTAGTCTTCGGCCAGAAAATATTAACATGGCATAGTAGAGTTTTAAGATGCCTGTATGATTTTATGCTTGTACTGATGATGCCTCCGGCAATTGACTGAAAGATTATCTATGCTGATATAATTTTCTTTACCAAGAAAACTCACGTCTTTCACTGAGAATTCTTCTCAGACTTGGAATTCTTAATGACAGCAAATATACGATATAATTTGAAGAGGATAACTATGTGTTCTGCTTTCCAAACTATCATTGTAAATTTTTCGAAAAGTTTATATAATCAGAGGACGCGTCATGTTTACATTTCTTAAACTTGTATTTTTTTTCCAACATTCAACCTCAAATATTACTTGACATGATGTCCTTTACTTCCAGATGGGTTAATTCTCATATGTCACTATCACACCTTAATGGCTTTTACTTACGGTTGCGGCTAGGGAAGTGGGAAGAAGGTCTAGGGGGAACTGGATACTATGTGGCCTCTATAAATGGTACAACTTGATGTGCTTTTTATTATTGGGACATCTTTGGATTAAATTATGGAAACCCTTGAAATGTTTCCTCGGTTTCGTTCCCTTTACTTTATTTGCTTTTGTTGCATTTACAGAGGCACACAAACAGAATTCGCCGCATGATACCAGAATATCTGTCTATGTGAGTGTAGGGGGGATCAACTGTATGGTTGAAAGTCGGTATATTTCAAATCAAGAATTCCTTGAGGTAATTCTCTGTGCCAGTAGTGTTTACTTTTCTTCTAGTTCACCATGTAATAATTTATAGACCTTATAAACTGTGCTGGATGGGATGATTTTACTTCTTATCGATTAGATTGACGCATTTCGCCGAAGGCAAGTCACAATGAAAGACTAAGTAGTTTAGAGGAGGAATAAGCCAAGATAGAGGCCTTTAAGAAGTAGATAATGGTTTTCTAATAATTGATTTGGATGCATACTTAGCCCAGTGATATTTTCTCCCATTGTACAGGAAGAAATCATAGCTTGGTGGAGCACGAGCTCAAAATCTGGGGACGGCATTCCATCTGAAGAAGATATGATAGAAAAGATCAAAAAGAAAAGAATGTTAGGTTTTGGGGCATTTGTTTAAGTTGGGGCCTATAGATATGCAGATTACAAGTTTTGACCTTTTTTTGGCTAATGTTCTCTTTATACGAAATTGAAAAACGAAAATAGAATTGTTCAGTCACTTTCATGATCGATGTTCCTCTTCCCAGTCGCTTTATGTTTCGACATGTAAATTACGCCATTTGTATGAAGTGGATGAAGTTATGAGGCATGTTCGAGCTCTGCTGTTGAACGATCTCTACAATGTCAGGAATTCATTCAAGTTTTGCTGAAACTCACCTACGGGGAAAGATGGTGACAAATTTGAACCATTTTAGTTTTACAATTAAAAAAGATTAATTTACCTTCAAATATGTGAACGACCGAACATACACAGGAGATTAAATAAATTTACCTTCCAACTTTCAAATGTTTGCAAAGATGTTCAAAAATTAGGAGATAGAATAAATGGCAATGAGGGGGTCCTCCATTATTCTATCTTCTCCTCTTTTTTTTCTCTATTTTTCATTGCCAAATTACAACATATGGGCCCAAAAAGAGGATACTTGGTTAAATCTCAGTCAAAAGGTTGAAATTAAATGACTGTACACATAAAGTCACAAATGTGGAAGTGAAATGACCCTTTCATCAGTTTCATGTCTTTCAATGACTAAGTAGTAGGTGTAATTTACAAAATTTGATGTCAGTGTCAGTTGTGAATTGTGATTCCATTCAGAGTCGCTGCCTTTTGAGAATTTCTCGGTCATGAGAAGGAAGCTTCCATTCATTTTCGTTCTCCGCATCCTCATTTCCCCTTTCTACTTCGGCTCCTCCCATCTTTCCACAGTGAAAATGACTTCATTAGCATTATTTCAATTAAATGAAAACACAGGTAAAACAGTAAAAGTATTCTAAGATTGACGAAAATAATAATAATGGATCAATAAAAGTCACTTGGAATACAATACCAAACACTATTATGATGTCTCAGTATTTACAATTTTTTTATTAAATAATTAACCTATCTGAAATACTACTACAGAAAGTGCAGCAAGTTACTAGTAGCTTATCTCAAACTTCATGAAAATACACGAGGTCCATCCTAATTAAACAAAGATCATATTTTTTTCGTTAAATCGTATATAATAAAATATCATATAAATGAAGAGATGTGTGAGAATGATACTCGTGATATAATATTTATTATGGTATTTGTATATAAATAAAATGATGTTTAAGGTGTATCATATGATTTTAATTTATTTTGTTAATGAATGTCAATATTAATATAAGACAAAAAATTTACAACTAGTCACACTCTTACCAAATCATCAATAATGTGGCTCTTTTTCAATACACAAGAAATAACACACAAAATTTGACCTAGTTAGTAGATGAATGGCATAGAACTTCTTCAATCTTTGACTAAGTTTATTATTAAAAAATATAATTACCAATCAGATAAAATCATAAAAAGTCCAACAAGTAGACTATCATGTAATTATGATAATAAGTTCAGTGAAAAATCAATATAATTCGCTAAGTTAGGACTAAGATTCGTGGCAAACTGAACACCATCACTCAAACAAATCCGCAAACTTTTGAATAGAATTCCACCTGATGAATTATAATCCTGTTTTATATGCAAGAGATGAACAAATTTCATATCCAAGACATTTATTAATTGATTTGTAATGTGTGATGAACCGCAAATTTAGTGTTTTGCAGAGTGATGATTCTAAAAATGTCTAAAAAGGAAAGGCAGGGATGGGGACAGATACCTTATTAGCATGCATCTCTAACAAGGCAAACAATTCCTGATGAGAGAAATTTGAGGTGATGCTTCTGGTATTCATCCCAAGATCCGTCAATAATTGAAGAGTCTCAAGCACTGAATCTATTGGAGACGTGGAATGAGCCAGCCTCAACTCAACTCTGTTGCCTTGTTCACTGTTAAGTTTTTCTTCAAGCTCTGCATTTTGCTTCTTCAATTCATCCCTGCAAGCTTGTAGCTTCTGGATCTCCTTCGCTGCCATTTGAACCACCGAATTAACGTCGTTCTGCCCAGAAAGAAACAGAGAAACAGCTAGCATATCAGAAATTTTTGATCGGTCAGAAAAGGGATTGAGAAGTTTGATTACCTTGGTTCCAAATGGTAATATAGAATGCAAGGCCAAGCAACACTGCCTCTGTCTCTGCCTTCTCATTCTCTCGTTAATCATGTGCCTGAAACCTCGTTCTCTTTCGTACTCTGCCATGTTGCCTCTCTCTGCAGGACAACTGTTCAAGTAATCAATCATCCTCCTTCTCATGTTCATAACATCTGAACTTCCCTGACTATACTCTGTTCTGGGTAGCTCTCTGTATTGAACAAAATCACTTCGATTCCCAGCAGGAGAAGCTCCATGGCCACGATCTTTCGCGTTAATGCCACGTGAAT
The DNA here is from genome assembly GCF_004799145.2 of Neltuma alba. Taxonomy (NCBI): domain Eukaryota; kingdom Viridiplantae; phylum Streptophyta; class Magnoliopsida; order Fabales; family Fabaceae; genus Neltuma; species Neltuma alba. The sequence goes on along the minus strand of NW_021635628.1, from coordinate 84,434 downwards.
TTTCTTGCCCCGATTCCGATCCCGTTCCTGGTACGTCATTGTATGGAACAAAAGCAACTTCATTTGAATTCAACACATTCTGAGAACTTTCTTGCCCGAACACAGCTCTGAGACAGTCACTATACTGAAGAAAATCACTCTTATTAGCGGCAGCAGGAGCAGGAGGAGGGGCGGCGGCGGCGGCGGAAAGCTCGTCTTCGACAATAGGGTTCTGGGAACTCGATCCGACATGGAAGCTTTCTTGGCGAGTCTCAGTCTCTGTAAACTGAAGAAAATCATTCTGATTTTGAAAAGATTCATCACAGAAAGTATCGTCCAGAAATTTGTCGGGAAAGAAACCTTCCATATTCTTACTCTGCCCTGTTGCTCTGCACGTGTGCCGGCTTAGAGGAAATTTTCAAAATTTCAGTTGATAATACAGTTGAGAATGTAAGAAGACGAGGATTCTGATTGTTGGGTTTATATAGGAAAGGAAAATGGTGAGCTGCATCACATTAAAAACGTGGTCAACATTTTACGTTTGACCTCGTGGGTCAAAGTTTATTCATAGATACACAAGGAGTTCAAAATAAACTACATCACACGCTTGCCCCCGATTACGAATAGTTTAAATGTACCCTTCTTTAAGAAATTCGTCTATTTTCTATTCTTTATTGCGCCGCCAGAGTAGGTTGCGGGCCATGTTTTGTCATGGTAAAAAATAATTAAATTGCACGTCATTTTTATATAATTTTAATTATGGATAAATAATTTTTGTTGTGGAAAATTTGATGATTAATTCGTTAAATCGTTAAATTTCTGCAAATAATATTTTTTTTGTTGTCAATCTGTTGTGAGATGTTCGAGTTTATAGAGTATGTCCATGCACACCCAGACTTTTAAACATACTTTAATTGGTTTAGTCATTCTAAATGGAGATGATAATAGTCAAGAATCATTTGTAGGTATTTATATTTTTTCTCAATTTTAATTTAATAGTAACTATTTTAGTTTTGTTTTGTTAGTATTATTAGTTTACATGTTCCTTTACAGAAACTAACAGTATTAAGAGAATAAAATTAAGTATTTTAAAAAATATATATACTAAATTAAAAATTGAGAAAAAGTATGGATAAATGTAAAATGATTTTTCCCACAGTCAAATATAATTCATTGATCTTTGATATCAAACAATTGTATTAAAAATAAAACTAATATTAATTTATTCAAGTGATTTGGTGCTTTCGTCTTTTCAATAGAATTTTGAATCTGAGTCTTCCAGAAAAATGTCATTGAAAAACCTGTTGCTGGGACACGTTTCGAAGCGTGCTGGCAAAAAAGAGATATGTTTCAAAGTGGAGGATCAGACTGAGAGTTCTCTCAGAGTTCGTTTGATACGAAGAAAAATGAGAGGAAAGAAGAGAAGAAAAAATTTCAATAAACTTGATTTAAAAAAGTAAAAAATAAGTTCAAAATTTTTTAATTAATTTGTATTACTATTTTATATTTTTTTAATTAAAATTTTAAAACCTCACTTCTCTAATTTTTTAAATAAAACTCATTAAATTTTTTTTCTCGTTTCTCCCGCTATTTTCTCGTACCAAACAATACTTTTGGTTTCAACTTTCGAGCGCCAACCGAAATGGCAAAATGACCCTTCACGAAAGACAAAACAAATGGGTCGTTGCGAGAGCTTTGACGGCTGAACATCTCCAATTGACTGGAATTTTATATTGTCAATTGATGTCAAACGCTACTTTAATTAAAACGGTTTAAACTAATAAATAAAAAGATAAAAGTTAAGTTAAATTTCTTATATAAAGCATGTACTGCGTGATTGAAAAACTTTACCACATAAAAATATAAAAAAAACTCGATCTAAATATTGATTTTTTTAAAGTAACAGTCAATGTAGTGTTCTTTTTAAATTAATGTCATCACAATCTGTTGGGACATTCGTTGTACTGTTTTTTGCTTGGATTAATAAAATTTTTAGTGTCTGAAATTTGGGTTTATCTTGATTTTAATCTTTAAAATTTAGTTCGTCTTAAAACATTGGTCTCTAGAGACGTATAAATATTAAAATATGTTGAAATGTCGTGAATGACGTTAAAGTAATAAAATGAACTCATCAAATAGCACTTAACTAGATCTCATGTGGATAGTAAAAAAAAAAAAGAATAGATTCTCAAAACCTAACAATATAGGCCTTTTTATTTCCTCATTATTCTTTTTAGGAGTTGTTCATTATACATTGTGTTTTGAAAATTCACCCCCTTCATATAATTCTTTTCTGCGTTGCATTTTGAGAACATGTTATTTTTTTCTCTTGTTCACACAAGATTCAATTAGGTGTTATTTGGTAAATCCACATTATGTTAATGCTGTTTTTAATATTTAAACAGATTTTAATACCATTATGTTTTTAAGAACTAATGTCTTAAGACAGACTAAATTTTAAGAACCAAAATCATAAGTTTAAAATTTGAGTAATCAAAATTAAAATAGGTTTAAATTTTATAGACTAAAAATTATGTTAGCCTCTATTTCTTTAAAAGATACATTAAATGCTGACTAAAATTTATCTCAAATTTTAATTCGCTCTCTTAGGTTGAAAAAAAATTAGGGAAAAGTCCCCAGTACCGGTGAAGATCAAACAACGAAACCATTGAGGGATAAGTACTATAGCGTGCTCTTTTTCATTGACTTCCTTAAGTTGACACAGTTGCCTTTTTAGTTATTAATTTGTTATAAATCCTCACTCGTCATTACATCGTCTTTGAGCCCAAATACTTGTGGATTGTGGAAGCTTTAATTTCAGGCGCATCAACTTCAGGTAAAAAAAAAAAAAAATTTCAGGCGCATCAACATGATCTCTGTCAATCCCCCCTCCTCTCACCCTGCGTCTCTTCTTCCTCACAACTCACAAGTCAGAGTCCTTCTGCCCCCAAATTCGAAGTAGTTACCTAAATTTGTGAACATGTTAACCTTGATGATATATTAAAAAATAACTTTCAATTATTTTATAAATCAAAACAAATAGATTTTTTAATCCATTATTTATTCGCTAAGCAACTCTTCTTAATATTAATACTTTTTAAGTTATTTTTAAATGTTAAATCCACTTGTTTTAATATAGTGAAAAAATTGGGTGGAAAAAAAATGAAAAAATTGGAACAATATTTATATCTTTATAAATCCGGGCAATGTTATTAAATATTATCTCCTGTTCTTAGTATAAGAGTTTGTTGACTAATTTAAATATATTAAAAAATTAATTAAATTTGTTATTTATAAGTTATCTTTTCTAAAATATTTTTGTATTCACCAGTATTAACATGAATTGTTTTAAAAAAAAATAAATATAATCAAAATAAAGGCAGTATTTAGGTCCACATTTAAAATCGATCAGTCACATTTTACTACCGGATGAATTAGGTTTCGTCGAATGAGCCGGAGCGACGGTTCTGGGGGGCATCACGTGGACGGGGCGTTGAAGAGAAGAGGGGATTGTTGCCGACGGTGACGGAGGTGAGAGAAAATCGGGGGCGAGGGCCAATATTTGGGCAACAACGACTACGGAGGGGTAGGGCCGAAGTTTTTGCTGTTAAGGTTCGGATTTATTCGCCTAAATCTCTCTGTCCATCCAACCTTTCAATGATGCGATTATAGTTGTTCGCTTTGGCTACTACTTTTGTTTGGAGCAAAGATTTTGGTTTGAATGTACTGATGTCGACTGTGCTAATCTGTTGTGCTTCTTTGCAAATAATATTTCAGCACATGGAAATGTTGAAAATGTTTCAGTTCTCTTCATCAATGCATGCAAATAAATATCTTCCTCTTCCTGGACCCAGCTCTCCCCACCCCCTGCAGGAAGCATCCCTCCTCCCTTTTAGGGAAGTGTTCTTCCCTAGCTGCTGCACTTTTCTCTCCCTTTGTGCAACCAAACGACCGAGCGGGTGGGAAGGAGCCGTTATCCATTTCCCTGCTAAAATTTCGCCCAACTAAATAGTTCCTTCGTAAAGGGTGGTGTAGTCTAGAAATTTCGGGCATTAGCCGAAATCATTGGAGGGGATTACATTCTCATATCATTCTTGTCGCTTTTTGTGCTGCAAAATCATTGAGCAAACTTTTACAATCAAGTAATTCTAACATTTCACTATAATATGCTTAATTTCAGCTATTGATATTTTATGAGCAATGTATGTATTTGGAAAAGAAAATTATACGAGTTCTAGTTAGAAATGTGTTCATTATTTGCTTTGGTAAAGAAAATTATAGTTATAGAAATAATTTAAAGGTTATACTGAGAGGTGACGACTAGTTATCACCTAATGCAGGGGGAATTCATAAGCCAATTTTACAATTTGAGGTACCACTGGTAATACCATTTGCCGCTGAGGATTGTTGCCTGTATTGGTGTAAGCTTACCTCTATCCACTCTCCCTCCTAAAAATTTTTTCTTTCCTTTGCCTGTCTGCCATCTTTGTCATCCTGCAATGACTTTGTATCAAGTGATGATGTAGGAATTTTTAAATAGCCTCTACGTCTTGTACCCACATCTTTACCATATCAACATTGCTGTTAGCGGCTGTGTTGGTAGGTTAATCTGTTTTTGTTCTTTAAAAACTTAACAGTGTTTATAAAATTAAGTACTGTGAGTACACTGACACTTTCGTTTTGGAGGGAGCCACAACTTTGCTAGCGTGATTAGGAAGTTGCAGAGGAAATAGTGTAACAGGACTCATTATAACTCTGCAACTTCATTCTCTTTAGTTTTTTCCCTTTTTTCCCTATATCTCAGAAATATGTCTAATCTTGAACAAACCTTTTCTATTTTTGTATCACTTCAATGAATTATTACTGTTATTTATGCTTCCTTGATCTGCTAGCCATTTGTTCAATGCTGACTGTTTAGAGATTGAGACTCCAGCTGCTGATGTGTTGAGTGAAGACTTTCTACATCTTTGTCTTGGGAAAGAGTTTATCACTATTTTAATGGCAGATACGGAAACTGAATGTGATTTTGATATAGTTATTGAATCAGGCAATTTAAGTAACTGCTAGTTATATGAAATGCCTATATCACTGTTTTAATCTACAATTTAGATCATTGGCGGATAATTTCATTTGAAATAAACATGATGTTGTCAAAAAGTTGAGTTCATTTACTTCTTTATGTATAAGGAAAAATCTTGGATGCTCAAGTCTATGTAATTGATGCACTTTGTCGGATCACATTGGGAAATTTGTATTGTTTGAATCCTTGATTTACCGGTAACCAACTCTTGTTATTAACATTTTTCTCCTTTTATAATTTAAAATCCGCTTGTTTTGATTTGATTGGAAAAGGTGTTATTTAAGTATATGAGCTTAAAGTTTTATTTGTCCTTTATAATTGATATTACTGACTAATTCAAAATAAAATATTGCAGGCCCAACAGAGGGGCAGTTTTCCTAATGTGTGTCGTGCTTATTTGTCATATATAGTGAGCCCATTGGGAAATCATGGACGGTGAATGTCAACATGTATAATATAGTTCAATAATTGGTAGAGTAGGAACTTTCCAACGTCGTCTAGTAAATTTGATGATATTAGTCTCTTATAATCAAGCTGTTTAATTTTCTTATTTACCCTAATTGATTGATAAATATGATGAATGTTTGGACCTTAGAATTTGAAAACTAGTAGAAGTGTGCAATCTGACTTTGGAATATCATTTTATGATTGAAGGAAAGGACGGAGAAACAAAGAAAACAATGTTTCTCAAAGCGCAGCTGCCTTGGAATGTCATACTTTCCCCAGAAAGCCTAGAAAAAGGTGGTCTGATGCTCCAACGGTCAATAATCATCCGCCTTCTGGATGACTTTGCTGTGAAAAAGGCAACTAAAGATCTGGGGTACTATCTTGCTGTGACCACACTGGAGAGGATAGGAGAAGGAAAAGTGAGGCAGCATACTGGGGATGTGCTTTTTCCTGTTGTTTTTAGTGCTCTTACTTTCAAGATCTGCAAGGGAGAGATCTTGCAGGGTGTAGTCCACAAGGTTTTGAAGCACGGGGTTTTCTTGAGGTGCGGACCTGTTGAGAGTCTGTATCTCTCAAATGTGAAGATGCCTGACTACCGCTATGTCCCCGGTGAAAACCCTTACTTCTTGAATGATAAAATGTCCAAGATTGGAAAAGATGTTGTGGTTCGCGTTGTTGTTATTGGGACAAAGTGGCTGGAGGCACAGAGGGAATTTCAGGCACTGGTCAGTTTGGAAGGGGATTATCTAGGGCCCGTTTCTTCTGAAATTTAGCCATGTGGACAAAACACAACACTACGTAAAAGGTTTCTTGGTTTTTGTTGTTAGGCTGTCCAATCAAAACATAACGTCCCCCCCCCCCCGGGGGTATGTAGTTAGTGCTTAGTTATGCGGTGTTGAACCTTAAAAGAGCCCTCTTGTTATGTCCATAATTTGTTAGCAAACAATTGAAGACTAGAAGCTGAGCTTGCCCCTTGTTGTGTATTTGTTGTCTAGATTAGTACTGACCAGGTAGCGGGATTGTCTTCTGTCTTGTCTATATGCACTGATTAAGAAGCCTTTGAACCATAATTATGGTCCGTACGTTCGTGTTGTTCCTCTTACCATCTTTCTCGATGAACAACTGCTGCTAAACATCTCATTTGATTTTTTTTTATATAAATATTGATTGGTTTTATAAACGATATGAATCAAACAATCAAAAGCATATGATGATATTTATAATAAATCAAATCATTCACAGATCATGTATGTGAGGTTTCCACCGCCGAGATGGTTTTGGAGATCTTAAATTATGTTTCCTAAGAAAAGGTTTGAAAAATTGGGCAGCAACTCGGACATCCAACATAATGAGGCCGGGAACAATTTATGTCCCAACAATCCTCGAGGGATCAAATAGGGGCCCAAAGTGGACGCCCAATTAGATTTAAAGCATCACAATTAACAAGTAACAAATTTAAGGGTTTAAACTTTTATAAATTTATGAATAATGGAGGAAAATAGCATAGGAGAATTACACACACACACCTAACCCATTCTCACGTACAAAATCTTACAGTATAATTTGTTTTGAATTTTATACTATATATTAATATTAATATACTACTATAACAAAATTTATAGATTACGGTATTCATAAATCATAAATAATACAATTTAATATATTAATGTTGATATTAATTCCTGAAAGATAAATATTGATATTAATTTATGTTTGAATTAATTAATATTGATTGAGACGTATTATTTATTTATATCCGCAAAAATTTAAAAAGGACAGTCTTGATGAGAATGGCAAAAATGGGTCGCGGCTACGTCTGACACAAAAAAGAGAAAGAGGAAGGATAAGGGAAAATAATCAAAAATAAAACGACGTGCACTGATCAGAAAGAGGAAGGTTTTCTTTCTTGTGTTTTTGTTGGGCTTTGGGGCAAAGATATACAGAAACAGAAGCCTTATATGGAAGAAAGGACTGAAAATGTCAGGAATGAGGGAACGCGCGGATGAATCTTTGACCCTTTCTTTCATTCTAAAGCTTCGTCGAGATCTCCTGTGTCCCTCACCACACCAAAATCATCTCTTTCTGGGAAATCAGAATACGACCACAAGTCTGGCATTAGAGATGCTCACCGATCCCCTCTCTCCCAACAAATAATCTGCCTACATGATGTTAAGAACTTATGTACTTTTCTAACCCTATTTATAAGTCACTTCAAATATGTTTTATACAAAAAAAAAACATTAAACTTTATTAATTTTCATTTAAAATTCAACAACTTTTTAATTTTATGCATATTTAATATACACTATACCCTATGTAAATAAAGTTAACATAATAATAAATTAAGAATAAAATTGTACATCCATACAAAATATTTCTCTTAGTGTCGTATAAATAAAATCAGAGGAGTAATTTTTATTAACCTGAATATGAAGAAAGAAATATATCCAGGAAATAACTTTTCAATATCTAAAATATTGTTAAATACATATTTTTAAAAAAAAATATTTAAACTCGCATGGACATTTAGCTCATTATTTATTCGTTAAGTAACTCTAATCATTATTAATACTTTTAAAATCCACTTGATGGCCAAAAAAAAAGGTTAAATCCACTTTTTTAATATGGTGAAAAAAATGGAACAGTATTTCTACCTCAATAAATTCTTCCGGGGGCAATGTTGTCAATTACATGGGTTCAAGTTCAAGTTTTAAACCGATCAGCTCATGTTTTAGCGCATGGATCAGCTTGCATGGAGTGAGCGTGAGCGACGGTTCTGGGTGCAACACCTGTAGCCGGCGACTGAGAGTTGAAGAGAAGCAAGAACAACTGCGGAAGGGCTTGGGGCGAAGTTTTTTCGGTTAAGGTTCGGATTTATACGCCTAAATCTCTTTTTTCATCCAACATTTCAATGATAGATGCTACTTAATATAGGACCTAATCATTGAGTTGATTTTGATCTTGAATATAAAACTTATTTATTATATTTATCAATTTTTTCTAAATTATCGGTATGGATCTTCCCTCAACCATAATCAAGTAAATGAAGGAATAAGGATATTAAGAAAAATAATTATAGTGTTTTCATGTCATATTTTTTATAATTAACTAACTTATCTAATTTTTTTAATCTAATCAAATTTGTTAAATATGTCTTATATTAAAGATCGGAATTCTATTATCCATGTTTCCCTTGGCTATTACTTCTCAATAAAGGGGGCTGTTTTGCATTTCCCTGCTAAAATTTCGCCAACTAAGGGCCCCTTTTGTTGCCTGAAAAATATACTGATGGGAAAGGAAGATATTTTCCTTCACAATGTGTTGCAACATTTTTTAGGAGAGTACTCTCCGGCGGCTTGGGATTTTCCCGTGTTTAGTGGAAAATCTGTTCCCTCACATTTAGGTAGGATCTGATTTTCCTGCCTAGAAAACTCCTATGTGACCCCAAATCTTCTTCCTTCTCGCTTCGCAGATCTTTGTGTTTTTGGTTCGCTTCCATGGTTTCCTGCCGAGCTTCACTCTCTCTCTCTCCCTCCCCCGATCTCTCTCTTCACCGTCTTCCTTGGCGGACAATTTCACTGTTTTTATATGGGATGCCTATATCACTGTTTTTAGCTTCAATGTGCATCATTGGTGGACAATTTAATGTGAAATTAACTTGGTAGTTTTTCTAATGCATGTTGTGCTTATTTCTTCTAAAAGTAGTGTCATATATAATGAGCCTACTGGGAAGTCATGGACGATGAAGGTCAACATGTATAATATAGTTCAATAATTTGTAAAGTAAGAACTTTTCAACATCGTCTACTAAATCTGATGGTATTAGTCTGTTATAACCAAGCCGTCCGATAATTTTATTATTTCTCCAGATTGATTGATAAATATGATGAATATTTGGACCTTAGAAGTTGGAAAATAATAGAGAGCATGCAATCTGACTTTGGAATATCTTTTTATGCTGTGATTGAAGGAAAGAAAAGGGCGAAGGAACAAAGAAAACAATGCTTCTCAAAGTGAGGTTGGCCTGGAATGTCATACTTTTCCCAGAAAGCCTAGACGCGGGCGGTCTGGATCTTCAAGAGTCAATTATGATCCGCCTTCTGGATAACTTTGCTGTGAAAAGGCAACTCAACATCTGAGGTACTATCTTGGTGTGACCACACTAGAGTGGATAGGAGAAGGAAAAGTGTTACAGCAAAGTGGGCATGTGTTTTCAGAGCTCTTACTTTCAAGATGTGTGGGGGAGAGATCTTGGAGGGTGTAGTCTGGGGGTTTGCGAGGAAGGGGGTGATGTTAAGTGTGGACCCGTTGAGACTCTGTTTCTCTCAAAGTTGAAGATGCCTGACTACCGTTATGTTGCCGGTGAAAACCCACACTTCTGGAATGATGAAATGTCCAAGATTATTGGACAAGGTGTTGTGGTTCGCTTTGTTGTTACTGGGACAAGGTGGCTGGAGGCTAACAGCGAATTTCAGGCATTGGTCAGTTTGGAAGGGGATGATCTAGGGCCTGTTTCGCCTTAGGCTGACCAATCAAAACATAACCTTTTCTTTAATGCAGTTAATTATGTGTTGTTGATCCTTAAAAATGCTCACTTGTCATGTCTATGACTTGACAGCAAAAAAGTTGAAGACTAGAACCTAAGGTTGCTATTTGTTATGTATTTATTGTATACGTAGCAAACTGATGCAAATTAGAAAACATGCTTACCGATGCATTGTCTTTGGATGACCTTGGGAGAGGGAGACTACCCAACTTGCTCCGTAGATGAGCCTTCTTCTTCTTTGGCGGTGAAAGGGAAGGCCTATAAACTCCAAACCTGAATCAAGTAGTATGCATTGTGATGCACAAGCTTGCCTTGAGGGTTCATCACTACAAGCGTAGGTTTCTTCTTGGATTGCCATTCCTCCTTGATGAACTTGAAGCCCTTAATTCGTTTAAAGTCGTCGTGCAGCGCTAACGCAAATCCCTTCTTCACCACCAATTCCTTTCATTTGCCGAACTCAGCCACAATCTTAAGAATAGTGGTGCCGTGACCAAAACTGTCGTAGTGTCGTCCCTTTGTAGAGAAGAGCCCATCCCATCTCATTCTTGTAGGACAACATCTTCTGAACCTCTTAAGTCACTATATTGGTAGCATTGTGCATTTTGGTCGCGCACAAGCTCTCTATGGCACCCTAGAATCTGCTTGTCAAGCTTTGGCTCTCGTTTTCCTCACAGAATATCTTAATCGAAATCTTTGACTTTTTAATGGTGGTGGCATCATTTGCAAGGAACCATCCATATCTTTCCTTCTTCAAAAGCATGCTCGTCAAATGTTTATCACAAACCTTTGCGATGAAATGTAAACTATTTGAACTTTGATTTTAAATATTCAAATTTATATTTATTTTTTGAAAAAATATTAGTTATATTGTCCTTATTTTAAATTATTTATATGTTAAAATAAAAAATTAAATCAAACAATCTAAATTAGTTGGAAATAAAGTGCAAACTAATATTTAATGTGCTCCCCTGTTTGAAGCTACCCAATCATTCCAACTATTAAATGTAGGCTATTTTTTATTAATTCACACGAATTAAGCAGTAAGAATTAACTCGTTAAATTTATATCAAATTAATGAAATTTTTTAAGGTTATTCTTATTGATGAGATTCTAAAGGAGAGAGAGAAAAAACACAAAGAGTTACTATTAAATTTAAATTATCAAAACAAAATTGATAAATAAGTATCAATAACTCTTTTCATAACTTAATATTAATTAAAAAATAAAAAAAATCCATCAAGGGTATTTTGAAAGTGAGTATAAAATGAAAAATTATTCATGGGCCTAAATATGTCACAGTATTGAACAAAAGCAACTTCAATTGAACTAATATTGAAATCAAACGTAAGAAGTAAATTTTGCATGCTTTTTGTGCGGAGCATATTTTATTGAATACGCATGCAAGGTCAATAATCTGCACTGATCAAAAGAACCTAGCCGAGCCAAACTTTTCACTGTGTAGTTGAGTATAAAACCAACACCGAAAGCAAACCATAACAGTGATAATTTGCTAATTAACCATCGAAATGTATGTCATAACTTTATTAATAGACTCCGTCATAACAAGGAGGATTCATGACTATGAAGAAACTTAATGAAATCATAGGAGAAACTAGAGTCCACCTACGGCTTATTACAGTACCACCTAAATGAAACATGCCAATATTTTTGCAATGGGAATGAAAAGGGAGATTAAAGTATAGAGAATTATTGCATCATCAGCCATGTGATTCTTGATAATTGATTCTCTTCAGACCCTTCATCTCCAATGGGTCATCCATTAGAGTAAACCTCGGCTCTATGCAAGGGATCCGTGCTCAGCAGAATCCACTTTGTGGCAACATTTATAGCTGATGAAGACGTTCATGGTGCGTTCACATTCAGGGCATTTGATAATATCGGGTATCTTTCCAGCAACGTTAGGAATCTCAAGGAAGGTGCACCTGTGACTGGTCTTAACCACCTTCTGGTGGTGCTCCTTAAACCCTAAATCAAATCCCTTCTTCACCACCAATTCCTTCCATTTGTCGAACTCAGCCACAGTCTTGAGAATAGTGGTGCCGTGACCGGCGACCAGAACTGTCGTCCCTTTGCAGAGAAGAGCCCACCCCATCTCATTCTTGTAGGACAACATCTTTTGAACCTCTTGAGTCACAATATTGGTAGTATTGTTCATTTTGGTTACGAACAGGCTCTCTACTGCACCCCAGAATTTGCTTATCATGCTCTGGCTCTCATTCTCCACACAAAATAGCTCCAGCGAAATCTTTGCCTCTTTGATGGTGGCATCATTTGCAAGGGCCCCTCCATACTTGGAAAACTGTTGGATCCACTCCTTGTCCTTGCCTCCATAGAAGAAGATATACTTGTTCTCCTTAAACTGTACCATGTAAAATATGATCAATTTTTCTGTATACATGGAAAAAAGTGAACATGCAAATTAGGAAACATATTGCTTACCAACGCATGTGCCTTTGGATGGCCGGGAAAGAGGGAGAGTACCCAACTTGCTTCGTAGATGAGCCTTTCTTCTTCTTTGGCGGTGAAAGGGAAGGCCTGCAGACCCCAAACCTGAATCAAGTGGAATGCGTTGTGATGCACAATCTTGCCTTGAGGGTTCATCACTACAATCATAGGTTGCTTCTTGAATTGCCATTCCTCCTTAATGAACTTGAACCCCTTAATGCATTCAAAGTGGTGCAACACCAACCAAGGCATCTTGAACTTGAGAAACTCGAACTTCTTTCTCAACGCCTCGTTCCATTCTTCCACTATGGGAACCCAAATAATTTTATACTGGTCATCTGTCTTTATTTTTTCAAAAACTGGCCTCATAATCGAAACATCTTCCTCTGTAATGTCCAAGGTCGAAACAAACAAGAACACGTTCTTCTTTCTCAAAACTTCAAAGCTAACCTGTTCAATCAACAAAAGAGGATAGAATCAAGGCTAACGAAACCTACTAGTTAGTGAAACGAGCATTCATAGCCACAATCTAACACTGTTCAACTTACTCTAGCCCACTTCGTAAGTCTTGTTAATTCAGTTCATTGTGAGAATTCACGCGTATATGTGCTATTAAAGTATAATTGATTATGTATGGCAGTTAATTCGTAATCATGCTTTAGCGATAGCACTAGCTGAATTGGAATATCAAGATTCAGTATAAGACCTAGCAAGGTCCTATTAGCAGTTCTAGTCGTGACAATTCTTGTTGGGTTCGCAAATGCAATAAACATAAAATTAAAAATATGAAGAAACAAGCAACAAACCAGTGTTTTAGTAGCACCGTCATAGATGGGGGTCTGAGGAACATTCTTCCAGAAAATTAGCACCTTAAAGACTTCCATAATTTCAGTTGGTGTTTTCAACATTTTCCTCAAGATCTTGATATAGTTTGCTTCATCTGAAAAATCGCCAACAAAATATCATAAGCATTGTAGAAGCGGGAGCTCACTAGTATCAACTAAATCAACTAATCGAACAATTACCAATTTGTTGGCGGCATAGTGAAATTTGCTAAGTATAATGTTGATCTTCTGGCCGAAAGGCGATAGCTCCTGCTTATGCTCCCTAAAGAAGCCATGACAATGAAACTTGATTAGGAAGATATGTTCAGAGCATTAAAAAATGAACGATATGGATCTTGTCAAGATCTACTCACAAGTCAGTGGTGAGGCAATCAATCTGAGTAACAACAGCAACAATGGTAATAATAGACCAATAGACATCAACAGGGATTTGCTCCAAGGAAGGTACCAATGCAGGAACATCCTTGGTGTCATAGGAGGAGAGGCTTTCTAGCTCGAAGATGAACTCAATGACTTGCAATGTGGCCTTGACGAGGTTGTTGATCTCCACAATGGCGTGGCGATGCTTTCGAATGGCTTGGGGCTTACTGAGCGTGGGAACTCGCTTTAGTATGGCCACTGACTTAGCCATTGGCTCTAGGGGCTGGTTTTGAAGCTGAGCAAGAAGCCAGAACTCACCATATTCCATAGCAAAAGCAGCAAGAGTAAGGACGGCCTTCGCATCCCAATTATAGTCTGAGAGCTTGTTCAGGATGGAGAGTACAGTTTTGTGAGCTGTGGCCTCGCCTGGAGGCTTGCATGACATCTGCACAATCACACCATTTCGAGGTCCTCAATTTTGAATCTTAAACCGTCACACATTATAACTTGTGAACTTAGTTATTAGATACTCATGTGTTAACAGATTGCACACAAGAGAAAATATGCATAAATGCGTTAAGAAGTGTAAATCCTTTGTTTTCTTGATGGAGTGAAGGATGAGAGTAAACACCGGTGGCCAAAGCATGTTACCACGAAAAGATGTTTCACATTCTCGTGGCTTTTATCTTCTCTTTCTTGTTTAGTTGGATCCGATAACTTTAGAATAAAACGGTTAAAAAATGCGGATAAATGTTGTTTAAATTAAAATATCGTGAAGGAAAACTCTCTTTTTTGGGGGAACAAAGGAAAACTTTTTGAGAAAACACTCAGTGGCCGTGTTTGGCTACGGCCTGATGGGATTTGTGTCTTTGCAGAAATCTATTATAATATAAGTATAGAAGATGTCACTAAGCGCGCCTTCCATTGCATATCACACACACACACACACACACACACACGTATGTACACGAATTTGTTTTTAACACGCTTCACAGTTTAAAAGGTTACAGGAAAGTCGGAGAAAGAAAACAACCTCAGATGAAATCTTCTTGAGAGTGCATAAAGGCGAGAAGAAGCTGGCTGGGGGAATCTTGTCTTCAATATGCTCTGGGCTCCCAGCGTGTCCCTGTAATTACCAAGACGAGCCCCATTAGTTACTGAAACAAACAAATATGGAGCCAGAGGACAAAACGAAAGAGCAGAATAATGGACCTGGACAACATTGTCAACAATGTGGGCGGAACGGTTAAGGATGTTCTCAACAAGAGCGAAAAGAGGGGCGACATCAAACTTGGCATCAGAATGAACGTGGGTAGTGTAAATTTGGTCGAGGATTTGCTCATCGGAGAGGATCAAGGGGTTATGCTCTTGCTCACTCTGGTTCAGAATAGCCTGAATAATGATGCCGGCCATTGCTGATTTTCTCAGGAAACTAATAGGAGAGTGGGTTGGCTGGATATGTTTGAGAGGGAAGAGGAAAGCTTGCGATGCATGAGAGTGAGCCTGTGGAGCTCTATTTAAAGGCGCTAAATACTGAATTTTCATTTTTTTTTTTTAAATAAAATTACGAAAATTGATGGGCGATTAGAGTGTATTGGCCGAAGAGACATGTCATGGTCATGCGTATTGCATTACGTATGGACTCACATGCTTGCATACTATTTTAATTAACTAAATACAATTTCTAATTTTTAATATAAGAGCTAGTTTAACTTTTATTTTACTTCTAAATATAAGACCTCAATCCACTTTTTTTATTATATTTATCTATTTTTCTCATGCTAGTTTTTTTGTAATAATGGTAGTTCTGGTTAATACACTTGATAGGCAATGATATTTTAAGAAAGACAACATTTATTTATTACAAATAATTAATTTAACTATTTTTTTAATCTATTCAAACTAGTCAACTACCTCTTATATTAAATATTGGAGGTAATATTTTTTAACTTTGTGTACACCTGTAAGGTTCTGTTCACATTTTCACTTGCCCGCGTTTTTTCTGGGGGATGTTGGTTTTTTATGCGCTTTAGGAGAGAAATATTTTTTCTCGAATCTCGATTGCTGTTTTGACAACGAGGGGGATTCTTATTTGTACAAATGGTGAGATTTCTCTAAATATGAATCAGAGTTTATTAAATGTTGAGATGCAAAATAATAAAATCTAATTTAAATACCAATATTAATATCAAAAATACTACGGTCCGTCGTACGTTTAAAAAAATAAATTACTGTATTCGATACATATTTTGAAGTCCACATATTCAAACTAAGGAATCCAGCACCCTTAACTGTGTAGTTGTCGTATTTATTTAAATTAAATCACAGCGAACGATATCATCAGAATATGGATGCTCGAATCTTCCAACTTGAGAGTGCCTATTAATGTAAAAGAATAGCGATGCAGTACTCCCTTAAATAAAATACTACCTCTCATTCATAGTATAATATAAGAGTTGTTGGATGACTAGTTTGAGAAATTTGAAAAGAAAAAAAAATTTACCACCCCCAATATAATCGTAATTATAAAACCTTATTTAGAAACTATAAACAAGATCTTATATATAATTAAGACTAGAGGCAATGTTTACATTAGTTATTTGTAATAAATATGTGTTGACTTTCTTAAATTATCCTATTTAATCATGTATATATGAAACTACCTCTTATAAAATATTTTAGATAAAATAATATAACTTAGAAAACAAAGTAGACTAAAATCTTATAAATTAACTTTTATATTTAGGACAGGAGGTAGTATAATATCCCTCTGCTTTAGTTTGAATATGAATAGTTTCGGAGAGCATTATGAATTGAAAAATTATCTGGTGAATCATGGTTCATGGAAAATTTAAAATTTTGGGGGCTAATTTGTGAACGAATAATTATACAATGTCCCATACACTAATTTATCCGATAAGATTTCTGCATTTTTTTTCCCAATCCTTTTCTAGATATGCAGTTGTTCAAAATTTAGTTGAAGAAAAACTGTTATTTAAATGTGATTATATTTTACTTCATTCGCTACATACTATACAAAAGGTACACTAGATAGTTACAGTGGAGATGAGTAGTCAATGTTGTGGAGGTTTCCGAAAGAGTGGGTGCTCAATGGCAATGATACAAAAATTTGAAGCTCAAAGACATTATTTCAAAAGAATATATACATACTACTTCCAGTCCTAATTATAAATTAAATCTTATGATTAGGACAGAAAATAGTATAAATTTATAGTAGTTTTTCAGAAATAACTACTTCACAGTTGCACATAAAAAATTGTTTCACATTTGACCGTTTTATTTTAAAAACCGTCAAATATCCTGTTAAGTTATTTGATAGTTTTCCAAAAATAACTTTCAAATATTTTTTTCTACTTTTGAAAAATAACCGTAAATCCAAGGGTTAATTATCAAGATTGTGTTATCTACACACACATACTTCGTGAAATGGTTGATACTTCACAGTTCATACCTTGTCGTCAAAAGGCTCTGTAAACTATTTGAAGATTTATATTATAAGGGTCAATTTTTTTTCTTTATCTTCTCTGTATATCAGATTATTTGACGCTTGATTATTTAACTGCCGTGTATGAACTATCGTGTGAAAAAAAAAAAATTGTAGTGATGATTTAAATGTATCAAACTTATGAATGTATAATATTATATATAATATTAAAAACACTACATGATCGAGAAATAGAGGGATTAATGGAATTAAGAACAGTGTCAAACCGCGCGACCTGATGGGTGAGGAATCACAAAGTAGAAAAACTAGAGAAAAGGTGCGTATATATATGTGTGTGCGTGTGTGTGAGCTAAACAATACTCCTTCCATTTCTAAATACAAGATGTTTTGACTGAAAATATAACATGTTATTGTCTTTTTTCCCCAACCATAATACTATCTCATGTACTTAATATAAGAGCTAATTGACTAATTTGAGTATATTAAGACAGTTTGTTAAATTAATTATTTATAATAAATAGGTGTGATATTTCCTAAAATTCTATTACTAGTCATATGTATTAGTTATAACTATCATTTAATTGAATCTTTAATATATGTAACTATTATAAGGATTACTTTAAAAAAATAGATAAATATGAGAGACAAAGTAGATTAAGGCATTATATTTAGAACCAACTTAAATGTCAAACTAGCTATTATATTAAGAACATCAGGTAGTATATTATTGTCATAATTATGCAAACTAGGAAGTTTATTATGTGTGGACACTTTTTTTCCGAATCTGATGAGCACGATCCCAGCATTGTGAGTTACGTATTGATATTAACACTTTGACAAAATTTGAACATACAATTATTTAACTAGGTAAATAGAGATGTGATCCTGCAGTAATAAATGCAATGGAACCACGTGAATAAATCTCTGTTCTTTCCGATGAAAGGCATAGATTTGAGAAACTTGAGGGAGTATTTTGCATTCATGTTGATTAATACATACTCCGTTTTTTCCATGAGACTATTATTTGAATTACATTAATCAAACAATTGATTAAAATTAATTATAAATAATGAGTATGTAAAAATGTAAGCTATTTTTTAAAAATATGTTTATATCGAAACGCGGGTGGGAAGGAGAATAAATTTTTTTTTTAAAAAAAAGAGGGAGATATAACAATTAAACATAAAAAAAAATACAAAATAAATCCTCTACGTTATCCCTTGCACAAAATAAATCCGCTCCCGTCTGTCGGTGTCTTGAAGCACGGTGATTGAAAACGTGATTTAGATCCTCCATAAAATTGACAAACATCATGATTTTTTTTATATCTTTGAGGTGAGCTAAATTTCAATTCGGATAAAATTTTCACATCTCAATATTACTAATTTTTTATGAATCTGTATTTTCATATTCCGTTTTATGTGTTTGAGGGATCTAATCTGCTCGCATCTTCCATAATATGAAATGTTAAAAATGTTAATTAAGTCATTAAATATTTTTTAAATTTATAAAAATTATTTATTTTATTCTTATTAAAAATAGATTAATATGATCCATAGTTCAGTCCAAAAAAAGAATTTAACCCAGAATACTTTGGGAAAATAACAAATAAAGACCCTAGAATTATTAAAATTACATAGAGGTCATCTGAATAAGCAAAATTACCATGAAGGAGCTAGTCCCGTATTGCAAATATGAAATCTTGACAAAATATTTAAAATGCCCCTCAGTCAAGTTGTGATTTGATTTACTAAAATTGTCATTCATTAAAGTAAACTTGTTATTTCCTATAGTCAACTTGTCATTTGGCATATCTTAAACGAAGTTGTAATTTGATCTATTGAAGTTGTCATTCGCTAAAGTGAACTTGTCATTTTCTAGTCAACTTGTCATTTAGTTGAGGGGTATTTCAGACATTTCACTAAGATTTTATATTTGCAATATGAGACTGAGTCTCTCATAGTAATTTTACTTATCCAGATGACCTCTACATAATTTTAGTAATTCATGAGTCTTTATTTATAATTTTTCCCAGTACTTTAGATAGATTTAAAAGCATAAGATTAAATTAATGCAGAACTTTAAATGCATTTATGATGAGAACGGGGCAATTTAAAACAAGAAAATCTTTGGGGACAAGGGACTAAGATTTGCTTGTTGTGGCCACGCGGCAAGCATTAATTGACCAAAGCGGTGTGAAGATGAGAAGGACAAAAGAGGGCCTACTGAGGAGGCCATTTATTTAGTAATTATTTACAACAGGCACCCATCATTTATTACTTTCTTTTTCGTTATTTGAGAACATGGATCTGGGTCCCGGTTTTCGTGGCCATTCGACCCGCAAATAATTAAATGCCTGTACCCTTCCTTCATCGATGTGGGGGAAAAAGAAGGAACGTGGAACATGTGGAGTATTAACAATCTGTTTTCTGTTTTAATTTAGAATAACCAGACTTATATTTTTTATTTTAATTTTTATAATCTCGTTATCTCAGTTACCAATTTTTGGGATAAATTAATTTAGTACTCCCTCCCTCCTATGAATATGATGTTTCATTCTCTCTCCTTCACGTGCTTTTTCCCTTCTGTGCTTCTCCTGCCTCCGCATCTTCTTCTTCTTCTTCCCATGTTCATACTTGTTTCCGCATTTTTTTTTTTTGCAACGTGTTTAATCAATTAAGTTCTTGCTCCCGCATGATTCACACCCAACGATCAAAAATACTAGTCTCATTTTTAATATAGAAACTAATTAATTAATTTAAGTAAATTAAAAAATTAGTAAAATTAATTATTTATAATAAATAAGTATTGTCTTACTTAAAATGCTTTTATTAATTAAGTATCATTTGATTAAACATTTGACATGCATAATTACTATAATGATTACCTTAAAAAAATGAATAAATAAAAAAGATAAAGTAGATTAGGGTTTTATATTTAGGACCAGATTAAAAATTAAATTATTTTTAATTAAAAATTAGGTAGTAAAATAAAGGAAAAGGTGCAAATAAGGCCCCCTAATATATATAATTGCAATTTGGGACTCTAAATTTGAAAAATAGCCAATAAGGACCCGATTCTACTTTTGTAAATATGAAATGATGGTAAACTATCTGAAATGCTCCTCAGTTAAATTATAAGTTAACTATGAAAAATGACAATTTCACTTTAGGAAATAACAACTTCAGTAGATCAAATCATAACTTGACTGAAGGTATGTCAAATAACAAGTTGACTATGAGAAATGACAAATTCACTTTAGCGAATGACAACTTCAGTTGATCAAATCACAATTTGGTTAAAGGATATTTTAGATATTTTACCCACATTTCATATTTACGGAAGTGAAACTCGGTCCTTATTTGCTATTTTTCAAATTTAGGATTCCAAAGCGTAATTTTATATATTGAGGGGTCTTATTTATAATTTTTTCTAAAATATAAAAGACTAGTCGAAAAAAGGTAGTAAAATAAAAGAAAAAGAACAACGTTGACTAATCTGCATGAGCTGGCATGGCGGGCAATTAGCAGTGCCTGCTTAATTAATAATGCTCATATTTCTATCGCGCACGTTTCCATTTTCAATTTATCACCCCTTTTTTTTTTGCAGGAAAAAAAAAAAAGAAGAGCCTCTTCTCCTGACACACTTTATTTACTCCCATTTATAACTTTTAAATTAAAAAAATAATTTATTTTATAAGTTTTAAATTAATTTGTCTTAACAGTTGATGCAGCTTTTTATTTATCTTTAATAATTATTCTCTCTCTATTATCCTATCTTTTCTATTATATTTTTCGACATATTTTTTCATCTTTCTTTTATTTATTATAAAGACACATTGAAAGATAAAAGTATATTTTTATCTTACTCATTAATTTTAATCAATAATTTATGATTTATAATATCTCATAGGTTATTTCTTTCTTTTGATATTCAGGCTTCAGAGATCACTTTCACCCCATCTGCACGAGGCAACCTTTAACCTTTTAACGGAGCTTCTTTGCAGTATTATGTCCTAGACATTTTCGATTTACTTGTATACATTTCTCTAATGATTTGTTTTGCCACCACAATTTTTCTAATGATTAATATAATCCCTTCAGAGGTAGGGTCAAACTCATATTGCTAAAATGATAACAAACATCGGAACATGTCTCAGACCCTCAAATAATTAAATTATGGGGTTCGACTTTTCACACGAGTCGGTGGACTACACATTTTGGTTCCAACCTCTACGGGAAAGAAAAAATAATAATAATACTCCTCTAACTTATCAACGAGGCCTGAGAAATACGGTCATGTGGATACTTAATTAACAGCCTATAGAATAATAAGTAAAGAGTAAAATTGTAATTTATATAAAAAATTTAATAATATAACTTATAAATGAAACAAAAAAAAATTCTCTGTTTAACTCACAAATGAAATCAGAAAAACATGGTCATATGGATACTTTAAAAAGTTTGTGGAGTATATTTATAATTAAATGTCACACAAGTGATTGTGTCTATATAAATAAATAATTATATTTTATCATAAGTCACTTCTAATTTATTCATACATAACAATAAAAATAATTAAAAATATTACAAAATGTAAGTTTTTTTAAATTTTATTCTTATTAATTATACTAAACCCCTACGCCATATTTCTTAATACTCATCCGGTCTTTAATATAGGACCTAATTGTTGAGTTGGTTTTGGTCCTAAATATAAGACCCATTTCTCATATTTATCAATTTTCTCTAAATTACCCCTATAGATAGTCCCTCAACTATAGTCAAGTAAAAGAATAAAAGGAGGTATTAAGAAAGATGATTATGGTGTTTTAGGAAAGATGTGTCACATTTTTTATAATTAACTAACTTACCTAATTTCTTTAATCTAATCAAATTAGTTAAATGGGTCTTATATTAAGAACCGAAGGAGTATTAATTATTAGCAGTACTGGGTTAATAGCGTTGGCAACAAAAAAAAAGAACTGGGTTAATAGCTCCTTGCCGAGTATCGCCGTTTTTTCACTAAAACGAACCAATTTTGGGGAACCACTGAACACGATGTACAAAAACATCCACATGTTGTTTTCACTTTTTTCCAGAAAAATAATTTCACTCAAAACACAAGTTATATGAAAAATAATTAATACTTATTTATCATTTTATTTTTACAATTGATGCTTAAATATAATTATTTATATTTTTTTCTTACTTTATCAATAAAATTGAAAAAAATTAAATTTGAGCTAACTCTCATTTTTTTTATTATAACAAATTAATTAAAGTGATTTATATTTGTCAGTCTGGGCATGCCTAGAGACTCGCTCCTCCTGAGTCCACAATACAAAATGACAAATTCAAACCTCCTTAACCCTACTGAATATTTAACAACTTTTTAGTTTTATTTTTATTATTCTTATTACAAAAAGTAAACATGTATGCAGCACTATAAAATATTTATTTAGGCGTGTCTTAAAAATTTTTGTCTTGCATCGAACACTTTACAATATTTTTTATAAAAGGTTTAGTATCTTAAATTTTTTTGGTGTAATTTTACACCTACTAGATATACTTAAGAAATACTTCAGGTGTTAAATATATCTAAAAAAATTTCATGTTATTAGATATACCTCAAAATCCTTTAAGATACACCTGAAAATATACTTTATAATACTGAATATTCATTAAACTTATTAAAAATTTAATAAAGTTTCGTATAAATGGGATAAACAAATCTTCTCACTCCTCTGTATCAGTAGTATACATCGAAAAGGAAAACTCTTTCCTAATTGATGCATAGATATTAATGAAAACAGTTAAAAGTACTATCTCCAATTTTAAACGTAAGATTCACTTTTTACTGTTAATTTCATACATTATGACGATATGCATTATTATACGCCTATATTATTGTTTGCCTGAACTATACGCCTCTTTTTTTTTTTTGCCCGACTATGCGCCTCTTATTTAAGGAAGGGAAAATTACACTCAGGTCCCACAGAGCATAATTAATATCAAAAAGGTCCCTCAAAATCGCAAAATGATTCTGAAGTCCCCAGGGACCTGTGTGTAATTAATTCTAATTGTGAAATTACGTAGTTACCCCTGTTAATTTGAACCTATTTACAACCTCAATAGTGACTGTTAACAACCCGAGAAGAGGTGGTTAACAACTTCAACAACGCCCCTGGTATTTCACAGAGTGAGTTGTCATGAGCACTGCCGAGGTTGTCAATCACGTCTTTTCGGGTTATTAATAGCCACTGTTGAGATTGTAAACGAATTGCTGCAATAAAATTAGAACCTATTTACAACATTAACAGTGGCTGTTAACAACCCGAGAAGAGGTGGTTAACAACCTCAATAATGCCCTGGCATTCCACAGAGTGAGTTGTCATGAGCACTGCCGAGGTTGTCAATCACGTCTTCTCGGGTTGTTAACAGCCATGTTGAGATTGTAAACGAATTGTTGCAATAAAATTAACAGGGGTAAGTAGGTAATTTCACAATTAGAATTAATTACACATAGGTCTCTGGGGACTTCAGAATCATTTTGTGATTTTATGGGACCTTTTTGATATTAATTGTGCTCTGTGGGACCTGAGTGTAATTTTTCCTTTAAGGAATGCGGGTTTGTTAATCACTTAATCTTCATGCTTTTTTTTTTTGGAGAAAACCCGAGAACGGGAAACGTGGAGATGTCAGCCCTTCCTCTAATCGCAGAGCGGCGGAGTTTTTTTTTTTCTTTTTCTTTTTGCATGTGCGCAAATTCACGTATAATTTAAAATTCTCCTCTTTATTGGTCACTCCCCGCCAAATTTCCAAGATTCAGATTCGCTTCATGGATAACACAGACGCGCAGATCAGAGGGCATATCATCACATGATTTCCGCCTGTGTTTTAATTTGGAAAATACTTCTCAAAATAGAAAAAGGACTTTTAAAAAATTCAAAATTTAGTTTCAGTTTGTAAAAATAATTATGAAACACAGATATCATGAAAATTGAAGATATCTAAATAATAAAATTTTATTTTTTTGTTTGAAACTAAATGGAAAATACAAATAACGTCTTATTAATCCTCACAAAATGAAAAATCAAATCCCGACGGGGTTTGAGATGGCGGATTCACGTGTTGCGTACATGCCCTGGCATCTGGATGCCCCTCCTCTCTTGCCCTGTCTCAGTTCCATTCTCTCTCCGTCCCATGCCTTCTCTGCTCCCCGTGTCCATTCCTGTTTCCTGCTCTGCCCCTCCCACCTTTTTCTATTTTTGATTTTTTTTTTTTACCCATCTTGTATTCTCATCTTCTTTCCCTGTGCCATAAAATAAATCTTATATTTAATGTTGAGACAGTGTTTTCTTTTTAAAACTAACAAGAGTGGGGTTAATTTATTAATTTTATTTCAGAATTTAACATTTCTAAATTCATTCATATTTAGTATTATAAATTATGGTATGTTAAGAAAAAAATTATAATTGCTCAAAAATTAATATTTCTCATGTTAATGTGTAATAAAATTTTTTTGATAAAATATGTAATGATGACAACGAGAAGGAATATCTACCTAAACCTGACATAGGAGGTCACTCCAATGCCAAAATTGTCGACCTTGATTAAGTTTTTGCTCCCATCTGGTCATAACCAAAATGCTACGTATGGGCGAACTTGCGTGGGCTGGCAGGCAATTATTACTTTTTTATAAGAGTATGAAGTTTGAATTGTCTTGATATTTTATAAGATTTATCTTGCAGCTGTCTAAAGATGTAACGTGTTTTTATAATTTTTGTTTCTAATTAATTTTATATGCTGTATTAATTAAAATTTTTATTATATTCTCTTTCCCACTTTTTCTATCTTATTTGCTTTTTATAAATAAGAGTATGTTTTAAAAAATTATTTTTAACATAGTTATTGCTTTTTATTAATTTTAACCATTTATTTAAATTTCCTAACTTACTTACCAGGCTCTTTATAAAAAGAATCGAACAGAGAACAGAGTAGCATGCATCCCTCCCCCTCTCTCTTGAGTCACATTCAAATTTGACTTGCACTTTCTGGGTTTGTCGTCCCCAGAAGGTGCATATTCCGGTTGGCATGTGCCACATTTCATCACCCTGCTTTAATAATAAACTACGATCACAAAAATCTTTATTAATAATAATTTTTAAAAAAAAAAAAAAACGTTAAGAAACACGCCTGATTTGATCGTACCACTTCGATTGCAGGGCCGACAATCACTTAATATCCCTCATACGTTACTCCCCATAAACTCAACCATCTTCCATTTATTTATGGATTTACCCCAGTAGAGTCTCATTTTTACTGATTTACTATATCACAGAGCTTACGTGGTTTTGATTTGTCATCAACACTGCACGCGCTTCTGCTGACACGGCATACAGTTCGTGTTTCTTCTCATCTACAAATTTTCTATCATACTTCTAACATTTTCACTGATATGTGGAATCATTATTTTAATGGCGGATACGAAACTGAATATATTTTGATATATCTGTATGAATCACTGATTCGGGCAACTAAAGTAACTGCTAATAAGTGCTTTCGGGAGGCTAACTCCATTTGGTAGTTTACCTTGTACTAAGTAAGCTTGCCTTGCTATTTAAAAAAAAAAAAAATAACTGCTAACAAGGAATGCTCATATCAATATTTTTAGCTTCAATTTAGTATAATTTATTTTATTGTTTATAATGTAATATTTTAATGACTAAAATACTAAATATAGATTATTTCTTAACATCTTTTTAAAATATTTTCATTAAAAAATTATCGGTTAAAAATTTTAAATTTGACTCATCGAAACTAATTACACACAACCAGCATGGAAACCATTTTTTTGAGTAATACCAACAAGATCTTATACTTAGAACAGGATCTAATATAATGCTAGAGTCATTTGTATGATTTCTTGTGCTAATTATTAATGTTTGATATATTGTCAACACAGCATTAAACGGAAGATTTTCAATTAGATCCTTCGCCTCTCCGTCGAGAGAGGGATTGGTTTCCCTCAATTTTATTTTCTTGGGATACCCTAAGCTATGTTCTGAAGAAAATGATTCCAAAATTCCGTGTTCTTAAAAATGGGGCAGCAACTTGGGTACCAACGGGACAATTTATCGCCACAACACCCGTCATGACGCATAAGAGACAGTGGGCCCAAAGTGGAGGCCCGATTAGATTTGAAACATGACCGCAACTGATAACAAATCGAAGGGTTAAAATTTTTCGGAGCTGCTAACCACAGTTGAATCTGATAAAAGGACAAAATAAGATTTAAATCCCTATTAAAAAAGTACTTATATTTAATATTTGACAGTATCTTGAATAAGATTACTTCCAATAAAAAAGTATATCTACTTATCAAATTTTTTCTACCATATAAGGCCAAAAACATAGTTGATTTTTATGAATATGGGGAAAAAATAACTTAGGAGAGTTATACTTCCTTAACTGATGAGAGTTGGGTCTAAGTGAATTAAGGTTTAAATTTTCATCAAAAGAGATATGCACATTCAATGAACAATATTATCTTAAATAGGATTGTCTCTAAATTAAAAAAAAAAAAACTACGTTGCCTCAAGGAGCCAATTCTTCCGGAAAAAGGGCCCCACCCCTAGGCCTTCTCCATACGTTGTAAAGCATCCTGAGGAGGCTCCAACCATCGGAACAGTATGGGCACTGTGCAAAATGTGATAAGATCATATGATGAATGCATTAGTTTTGATTTTTTTTTTTTGACCAGCACATTAGTTATGGATTATTTAATAGTATAATTTGTCTTGAATTTTATAGTATGTATAAATATTTAATATTTTTCTAATATTAAATATAAAATTTATTTTATATGTAAATTATATCATAAAATGAGTGGTTATAAATTTATAAGTTACAGTATTCATGAATCATATCTGTCAAACGCAAAACCCACAACTTAGTTAATATTGATACCGGTTTTAAGACGTTAAAGATAATAAATTAATGTCAATATACCGGTGAAAGATAATGTTAATATTAATGTGTGTCTGAACTTTGAATTCATTAAAGGTAGACATGATGATGAGAATGGCAAAACTCGGAGCGGAATGTCTCCATTTCACGTTGTCTCCACTTCATCTCCATTTGAATAAAACGACGGCGTTTTGCATCATTTTAGGAATCCAACATCTGTTATGCATGTGGTGATGCCGTTTTGCCGCAGACAGGTCTGATGTTATATATTAAAAAAAGAAAAGAAAAGAAATTCATTGTCGTCAGCCCCGTGGTCCTCTTCGTCCTCACCCAGATCTCATCATCATTTGGAGAGGTGAGAATCCACTCATGATACTCACTCCCAGCCCGTGAACCCCAACAAGGAAGTTGGGTTTTCCTTCTCAGTTCTCACCTTCCCTTGTTTTCACTCTTTCGCTGTCACATCCCTTCTCTGCTCAATCCTCATCTAACAAAATCACTCACTTCCTCTGGTTCAGGTGCGTTATTTCATGGCTTCAACTTGCAGGGTAGGAATCAGACCTTTTTGCAACAAAACAGGGTCATTGAAAGAATAAAATATCTTGGATTGGCGGGAGGGTACAAAACAGCGTCGTTTCATTTTTTTTTGAGTGAAAGGAGTAATTTATTTAAGAACAGATATTTACAACAGGGCAAGTAGCAGGAACGGAAAGCAAAAACAGAGCATCCTAAATAAATCAGCCTAAGCCCATTCTGATAAGGACTTCTAGCGTCGTTTCATTTAAATGGAGAGGAAATGGAGACTATACGCAATGGAGACATTCCTTGCCGGGCAAAACTGGGTCACGGATGCGCCGGCACATAAACTGACAAAAGAGAAAGAGGAGAGATTAGGGTATGAAATAAAAAGACGTGCACAGATATGATAGGTCATAGGGCTTTGATCGTTTGTTGCTTTTACAGAAGCTTTGCTTTTCCTTTTAGGTTTTAGGGCAGCTACACAGAAGCCTTGTCTGAGAAAAAACTCAAAAGATGACTTAAAATGTCAGGAAGGTCCATTTTGACTCTCTCTTTCCTTCTTTCGTTAAGGGTGTGAGGGAATAAAATGACCCCTCCCCTCATTGGTTAAAAATTTTGGAGGGGAGGGGAGCTAATGTCCCCTCCCCTCCCCTACCCTCCCCCATCTCCCCTCCAAATTGGGGGTTTTTGGAGGGGAGCTAAATTTTGGACCATTATGCCCTTATGATTTTTAATATTTCACTCTACCCATAAAGATTATCCTAAGAAAAAAAAAAAATATATACATTATTATAATTAAAAATTATTATAAAATTTAAATAAATAAAAAATTATTTAAATAAGATTTAAATAAAAAATTATAATATATAATTAATTGTTTTTTACTATATTATTATTATATATTTTAAAGCTGGAAAAAAAGATAGC
Organism: Neltuma alba; assembly: GCF_004799145.2. Classification (NCBI taxonomy): domain Eukaryota; kingdom Viridiplantae; phylum Streptophyta; class Magnoliopsida; order Fabales; family Fabaceae; genus Neltuma; species Neltuma alba. The sequence goes on along the minus strand of NW_021635628.1, from coordinate 55,831 downwards.
CTAAAGAATAAAATTTTTTCTTAGAGCATATAAAATTAATTTAATTATTTAAATATATTATTTATTAATTAAATTTATATTTTTTTTAGTACATTATAACATGATAAACTGAATTTTATAAATTATTAATTTAAATTAAGATGTCTTCATTTATATAATATATCAATAAAAAACATAAACTATATGTAAGGGTAAAATGGTAAATTGATTATTACTACCCTCCCCTCCTCTCCTTGAACCAAACAAGGGATATTAAATACCCTTCCCTCCCCTCCTTTTAATCAACCAAATAAAGTGAGGATAAATCCTCCCCTACCCCTCCCTTCCCTCCCCTCCCTCCCCTCAAACCAAACAGCTTAAAGCTACATCACCGTCCCCCATCTCCTGCACGCGTTACCCCTTGCCAGACCAAAAATCTTTTTTTGCCCTTTTTCATTCCAGGTGGAAAAGAAAAAGAAAAAGAAAAAAAAGACCTAAAAATTATTAAATATCAAATAAGATATATCAAGAAAAATTTATTATCATTTACAAATTCAATATTTTCAACACCAAATAATTGTTGTCTTCAAATCTAATTTAAGGTTTATTAATTTTCAGTTTCTCTTTTTTATTATTTTCTCAAAAAAACTATTTCAGAACAAAAATCCTTTCTGGGAAAAATATTTTAGTGACTTTAACATGTATCTGCTAAGCCCTAACTCAAAAGTAACTGCTCGTTATATGTTCAGAGACTCTAACCAATATAAAATACAAAAGAAAAAAAAATTGTAAAACTATTTCTCAAGAAAATGATGTGCCTTGCTCAGACCTCGTACATAATGCGTATGAGAGAAAGCCTTGTAACTCTCGTTTTCTTTCTTAATATAAATCATCAGTAAGATACTCTTACATGTTAAGAAATACATTCAATTGTCAAAAAAATTTAATTCATTATCATATTTTTCTTTTTTCCCATAAAAATTAGATAAAGATAAGGTTAAAATGTAACTTTGACCATAATCTTATTTTTTAAGTGTAATTTTACCCTTAACCTTTATAATAGTATAATTTTGATTCTGATTTTTTTTGTGCAGTTTTATCCCTGAGGGCAAAATTGTACCTAAAGATGATAGGTAAAATTACATCTAAAAAAAGATGAAAGGCAAAATTACATATAAAAAATAAGATGAGAGACAAAATTGTACAATTGAAAGTTCAAGGATAAAATTGTACTTAAAAAACAAAATCAAGGTCAAAATTGCTCATTAACCTAGAAACCAATATTAAATATAATACAAGTAATAAAATTTTGAGAAAATTACAATTAAGTTCTAAAAAAAATTATAAACCAAGATATAGAAGTTGTCATTTTCTACCGCTCAATTTATTATTGGGATCTTTTAATAATTATATTTTTAAAAATTTTATTTAATCCTCTCTAAAAAAAAAAGTATTTTATGAAAACTCATGTTTGCTTTTGGAGCACGATAAAGCTGAGCATGAAGGTGAGCGTGAGGCAGTGGCGGTAAGAATTATTGGGACACAGGGACACGCAAACCGGACAAAGAAACGTGGCAGACGCAGAGATGAAATTAGAATAGGACTGCTAGTTCCGCGTAAGAGATGCCCAATGATCCACCTCATCAACGAGCGTGGCCCCAAAATCAACCTTTCAACATTCAACCTTCTTCTTCCTTATTTATCTTATGCTCCTGCCCTCTACACTTTAACCAAATTAATTTTTCCTTAATTTTAGTTCATTATAAAAAAGAAATTAAATATCAAATCGTGATATTAATGTTCAAACTAAAAACACCGTTGTGTTTTATACCGAGAAGGTCAAGCAGGGAAGATAAGACAGGACGAAGGACAAGCTATACACTGTTGCAAAATGGGGGATCGCTATCAATTGGTCGAAGGACACAGCATGGAGGCGAGAGCACCCGTCCTTTTCTTCCATTATTAGCTGCACCCACTTTTAGGGCAACCCCATTTATTAATTACCGTCTTTCTGATGTGGAATTCGCATCGCTTCAACTTTTCATCTCTTGGAAAGTTATTCCCAATTTTTTATTGCTTTATAAAAATACACGAGAAAAAGTTACTTAAAAGTCTCTGTTTATTATGCAAACAGAACAAGAAATTTCACTTCGCTTAATTTAATAAAGGACTTGTTTCTAGTTATCTTTTAAATTTTAATTCACAGAAATTGACACGTGACTTAATTTACTTTTGTATGACCAATTCATTACGACGAAACCATTAGTTAGTAAGCTCACAGTTTCAGTAATCAGCCGAAATGATGCATTCGTAGCGATGGATTTTCTTTTTCTTTTCTTTTGTCTTTCCTTTAATAACTTTCATGTTCAACGCGGAGCAATGTACTTGGGTGCTGCGGTTTCAAACGCAGAAAGTAAAATTTGCATGCTTTGTTCTTGGAATCTTTTATTCGGTTGGATCCGCAGGCCCAGTTAATGATGTGAACTAACGTGAAGAACCTAGCCAAGCCTAATTTCCACAGTGCGGTTGAGTACAAAACAAACACCAAAGGACATCATAACACTCACAACATGCCGATAATCGAAATATCATAAATTTATTAATAGACTTGCACACAACTAGTAGGGTTCATGACGCTGACGATACAAACTCAAACCATAAGAAGAACAAGAAACATGTTGCTCATCACAACACTGCCTAAATCGAAAATGCCCTTATTTAGATAATGGTAAACAAAAGGAAAGAGAATTAATGTCACGAAACATGTGGCTTTTCATAACTGATTAACTTCCCGTCCTTGATTTCCCCGGCGTCGGGATCCAGTTTAAGCAGAGCCCCCATTGTGGCAACACTTGTAGCTGACGAACACGTTCATAGTACGATCACATTCAGGACACTTGATGATCTCCGGTATCTTTCCGGCAACGTTAGGAATCTCAAGGTAGGTGCACCTATGAATGGTCTTAACCACCTTCTGGTGGTACTCCTTAAAACCCACCTCGAAGCCATGCTTCGCCACCACCTCCTTCCATTTGTCGAACTCAGCCACAGCCTTGATAATGGTGGTGCCATGACCGGCAACCACAACTGTCGGCCCTTTGCTAAGAAGAGCCCACCCGGTCTCGTTTTTGTAGGACAGCATCTTTTGAACCTCTTGAGTCACTGCGTTGGTAGTCTTGTTCATTTTGGTTACGAACAAGCTCTCTATCCCGCTCCAAAATTTGCTTAACACGCTTTGATGCTCGTTCTCCACACAAAACAGCTCAATCGAAATTCCTGCCTCCTTCATAGTTACATCATTTGCAAGGGCCCCCGCATACTTAGTGAATTGTTGGATCCACTCCTTGTCCTTGCCCCCATAGAAGAAGATATGCTTGTTTCCCTTAATCTGTACCATATAAAATGTGATTAGCAATCTGGATCCGGTCAAGTTTGTGTACATGTAAATTAGGAAACATGCTTACCGAGGGTGCCTTTGGATGGTCTTGGAAGAGAGAGTATATCCAACTTGATTCCTGTTCGAGCCTTTCTTCTTCTTGGTGGTGAAAGGGAAAGCCTCCAGACCCCAAACCTGAATCAAGTGGAATGCATTTTGATGCAAAATCTTGCTTTGAGGACTCATCACTACAACCATAGGCTGCTTCTTGAAATGCCATTCTTCCTTAATAAACTTGACTCCCTTAATGGATCCAAAGTGGTGGACCACAAGCCAAGGCATCCTGATCTTGAGAAACTCGAACTTCTTTTTCAGTTGATCGTTCCATTCTTCCACAACGGGAACCCATACAATCTTGTAGTGGCTCTCTCTTCTTGTTCTCTCATAAATTGGCCTTAAAATTGAAATATCCTCCTCCGTAATGTCCAAGGTTGACACGAACAAGAACACATTCTGCTTTCTCAGCACTTCCAAACTAACCTGTTCAGCCAATAAATGAGTCCTCAATCAAAGCTAACCGGACCAACTAATTAGTGAAAAAGAAGTATTCGAACTCACAATTCAACCCTATTCATGTTACACTTCCTCGCCACATAAATCTTATTAGCATAATTCATCATGGAAAACGACACCTACACTACTGAAGCTCATTTCAATATGAAAATTAGTTTATACTTATAAAGTATCCCACGCTAGCGCTTGGGCTAGCTTAGTTGGTAGATCAAGCTTTAGTACAAGAGCTAACAAGGTCTGCCAGCGGTTTTCATCCCAAGACGTCTGGTTGGGATTCTGTAACCCAATAAGCATAACTTTAGAAAAAGAAACAAGGGACGAACCAGTGTCTTAGTAGCACCGTCATAGATGGGGGTTTGAGGAACATCCTTCCAAAAAAGGAGCACCTTAAGCATTTCCATAATTTCAGTTGGTGTTTGGAACATTTTTCTCCCGCGCCTGAAGTAGTTTGCTTCATCTGAAAAATTACCAACAAGATTTCCTCAGCATTGTAAAAAGGGGAGCTCACTATCAATTATATCAATCAATCAAACAATTACCTATTTGTTGGCGGCATTGTAAAACTTGCTTCCTCAATTTGCTGAGTATAATGTTGATCTTCTGACCAAAATGTGACAGCTCCTGCTTATGCTCACTGAAAAAGCCATTGTAACGAAACTTGATTACGAAGACATGTTCAGAGTATGGAAAAAAAAGAGAGATTAGTAGAGAACTTGTAAAGAGTTACTCACGAATCAGTTGTGAGGCAATCAATCTGAGTGACGATAGCAGCAATGGTAATGATAGACCAATAGACATCAACAGGGATTTGCTCCAATGCAGGTCCCAAAGCAGGAATATCCCTGGTGTCATAGGAGGAGAGGCTTTCGAGCTCAAAGATGACCTCAATGACTTGCAAAGTGGCCTTGATGAGGTTGTTGATCTCCACAATGGCTTGGCGGTGCTTTCGGACGGCTTGAGGCTTAGTGAGGGTGGGAACTCTTTTTAGTATGGCCACTGACTTAGCTATCGGCTCTAGGGGCTGGTTTTGAAGCTGAGCAAGAAGCCAAAACTCACCGTATTCCAGAGCAAAAGCAGCCAAAGTAAGCACTGCTTTCGCATCCCAATTATAGCCTGACAGCTTGTTGAGAATTGAGAGTGTAGTTTTGTGAGCTACGTCCTCGCCAGGAGGCTTGCATGACATCTGCACAACCACACCATTGCAAGGTGCTCAATTTATAGTCTTAAACCATCACACATTATGACTTTCGAACTTAAGTATGAGATATTTGTTACAGATTCTGCGCGCGGTAAAACATAAATTGCAGGAAGAAAAGAGTGAATCCTCTGATTTCTTTATAGAATGAAAAACACAAATCGAAAAAGCGTGTGCTGCCAGGGCAAGATGTTTCACATTTTCTTTCTCAGATGTTTGGATGGATCTGATGATCTTAATCACAAATGGGTTAAAAAAGGCAGATATTGTTTAAAATATCGTTAAGGAAAACTTTTTGAATAAGCACTCAGTTGCTGTGCTTGGCAACGTCTTGATGGCATTGGCCTCTTTATAAAAATTTGTCTGATAGTCGACATTACTCTAGTGCGCCTTCCGCGTATACAAATTCGCTTTTATCATGCTTCACAATTTAAAAGGTTCCAGATGAGTGGGAGAAAGAAAAGCACCTCAGACGAAATCTGCTTGATAGTACACAGAGGCGAGAAGAAGCTGGCGGGGGGAATCTTATCCTCAATGTGCTCTGGGCTTCCAGTGTGTCCCTGTAAATGTAATTGCCAAGACCAGCTCCATTAGTTACTCAAACAAACATATATGGAGCCAGAGGACTAAAGGAAAAGAAAACACCAAGAGGAAAGAGCAGAATAGTAGACCTGGGCGACGTTGTCAACAATGTGGGTAGAACGCTTAAGGATGTTGTCAACAAGAGCAAAAAGAGGGGCGACATCAAACTTGGCATCAGAGTGAACGTGGGTGGTGTAAATTTGGTCGAGGATTTGCTCATCGGAGAGGGTCAAAGGGTTGTGTTCGTGCTCACCGTGGTTCAGAATAGCCTTAATGATGCCGGCCATGGCTGATTTTCTCTGGTAACTACTAAGCGAAGGGGTTGGCTGGATATGTTTCAGAGAGAGGAGTGGGGCTTGCAATGCATGGCTGTGAGACTACAGAACTCTATTTATAGGCGTAAATTTTGAATTTTCCTTTTTCTCAAAAAAATAAATGACGCAAACCGATGTTCGATTAGAGTGGCTGTGAAGTGGCCGCGGTTGCACAGGACGCCAAACCCACCAATTCGTGTCACGTGCTTAAATATTTGAATTAATTTAATACTACTAGTACTATCTTTTAAATTTTTTTTCCCCTTCAAGCGCGCATGGTTCTCTTCACATTTTCACTACTGGCTCTGGATTCCCTGGTTCCTGGATGTTGGATGCATTTCGGATAGAGATTAGAGATATTTTAAATAGCAATATTTATATCAAAATCATTATGGTTTCGCGCGTTTGAAAAATCATTTACATTATTCATGACATTTTATGAAGTTAAGATAACTTGCACTATAAAATTCTTGCTTGCCATGTAACAGGAAAAAAAAAAAAAGCATTCAGAACAGGCATCGAGCATATTTATTGGCGTATATTTGTGTGAAAAAAATACATTTACAAATGGAAAGGCTTGAAAGAAACATGAATGTGTGAGCTAATTAGCAGGCTGAACATAAAATTATAGCAAATATTCTCTTCGTTACTAAATAACGCATCATTCTCAAAATTATGCCCATCAATGATCTTGTTTGTTCTGAATAATTTTCTTGTCTTCCCACGTCTTGCACCCCAATTAAATATGATAACTTTTGAAAACATCATTAAATAAGTGATCTTTAATTTTGTTTAAAAAATGTTGAAATGTCTGAATTATGTATTATAAAAAGGGATAGATGTTTTGTAAAAAAAAAAAAGAATAGATGTTAAGAAAATTTTGTATTCTCTTCGCCTAAACGTTGGTGTGAATAGTTGGAAAAAAAATGTTACGTTAATTTCCTAGAATCAGTTATCTAATGTAGAAACCAATATAATAATTAATACGTATTATTAATAAAGATATTTTATGATATATTTATTATAAATAGTTAATTTAATAATTTTTTTAATCTATTTAGGTTATTCAAGTAATTTTATATTAAGAATTCGAAATAATACAAGTTAAAATAAATTTTTTTCCCAGGCTTAGCGTGCATTTCCAAAAAAAAAAAATCGGAAAGACGTGTTTGCAGAAACCCAAACGCACATGAACCAGCGAGAGGACGAAAACGGTGCTTCATAAATGTTGCATGATGCAAGTCAAGCACACACGGTGAAAACGCGAAAACAGTACGAGGCTCAAGCTGCGGCTAAGAGATATTTTTTATTTTTCACTCTTTGATGTGTTTTCAGTCTTATTTTATTCATCAAATGCTTCCCCACTTATGGAAGGTGACAGCAAAGCCAGCGGTAAGTTCTGCCCCTTTATTATTTGATTCATATTCCTTCTTCCCCCATCGTTCATATTTGAACACGTCATTAAATGGATAGATGTTAAGAAAATTTTGGATTCTCTTCTGCCTTAGATGTTGGTGTTAATGGTTCGCAAAAAAAAAAAAAATGTTGCGTTAATTTCTTAGAAATAGTTATCTTATGAAGAAACCAATATAATAACTAAACTATGCCCAAGTGTGATGAGGGGGTTAGTTTATTGAAAGAATTGTAATAAAGTCCTAAGCAAGAACATAACTATTAAAAAAATCCTAATGATAAAAAAACAAATAATAACTACTTATTTCTTATTGAAACTTATTAATAATTATTTTGTAATATTTTATTGTAATTCTTTTTTATTAATTTTGATGGATTCATTGGGCAACACTCAAAGCATGTGGGGCATTGCGTCTATTGGGTCCATGTGCCCATCCTCGGGATGCTTGGGCCCCCAGCCACAATGATTCCTTGTACTTTTTCATATCCTTTCATATTTGACATTAACGTTGCTCAACACTCTCGAGCAAATCAGCCCAATCAAAAAATTATTAAAAATTAATTAAAGATAATAAATATGTAAAAATCATATTTTTTTCCTTAAAAATATTCTCATTTATAAGGCAGATAATATTTAAAAAGGGTTATTAAAATAAAGAGAATTAAAAAGAGAGATAATGTGTAACGAGAAAAAAAAAAGAATGAATGGTACTCTTTTAGTTCTTTTTATAAGGCACTTTCAACATATTTTACACGGACTAAGAAAAGGATTAAAATGCACTAATTCTCTATTAAAATGTAATAATTTTTAACTTTACCCGTATTTAATCTAGACACCTTTCAAAAGAAATAACTACATACGCTATAATAAATAAAAGACAAAATAGTACATTCATACTGAAAATTTAATGAGATGACTTATACATAAGACCAAAAAAAATTCTCTCTCTACCTTATAAATAGGACCAAAGGAGTACTTTGAAAAATGAGATAATAAGTGAACATTAAAATAAATAATCAATGGAGGGCAAAATAAGATACTAACCAATGGAGGCATCTTACAGATATTTCTTATAAATAGATAAAAAGTAAAAATGATGGTTATTTCTTGATGTCTTTTTCTTAATTTTTAATTTGATACTTGTGTATTTTTTTCTTAGTTAAATTATTTAATTTTATGTTGTTGATTTTGTTAGCTCTTGTAATTTCGTTTTGTTAGTATAGTTGGCTCTCGTATGTGGAATCACAAGACTAACAGAGCAAAATTGAAATCCAAAATCAGTATGAAAGGGCCGTAACTCTTACAAGTCCTGATTCGTATGGTTTCTGACATTTAGAGGAGATTTTGATACAAACACCACCTCCTCACTTATCTTATATGAATCTTGTGCGAATCAATTAGCAGAAGGGTAAGCCTCCGTAGAGTTAGCAAACATTTTAACTCCTATACATCTCGGCGTTTCTCCCCCCCCCCCCCAAAAAAAGAATCTGTATTTTCATGTGTTATTTTAATACTTGATCGGAAGGGATGGATCTCCGCCTAATCTAATCCGTCAAGCTTTAGATGGATTTTGAAAACATAAGATTAAGTCGTAACTTATCATGCATTTATGATTTCACCAGTTTCATCGAATTTTCAAAGATGAAAAAAAGAAAGAAAAAGAAAGTCATCATGATTTGCGGGCTTGTCTGTATCTATTTATTTTAAATTTTAAATGTTTATAAGTGCTTTTATGGTTCTTAATATAATAATTAGAGTGACATTTAATTTGATATTATAATAATTGCACATATTAAAAGTTTTATCAAATGATAATTTTAATTAATACACATTATTAATAAGGGTATTTTATGACATATTTATTATAAATAGTTAATTTAATAATTTTTTTAATCTATTTATATTATTTAATTAATTTTTATGTTAAGAATTCGAAATAATATAAGTTAAAATAATTTTTTTCCCCAGGCTTAGCTTGCATTCCAAACAAAAGAAAAAAAAAACTCGGAAAGACGTGTTTGCAAAAAACGTTCACGCTTTTCCGGAAACCCAAATGTACGTGAACCAGCGACAGGCCGAAAACGGTGCTTTCATAAATGTTGCATGATCCAAGTCAAGCAAACACGGTGAAAACGCGAAAACAGCACGAGGCTCAAGCTGCGGCTAAGAGCTCTACTTTTCGCATATTTCACATAAAAAAAAAAACTCAAATTTTATTAACTTTTATTTAAAATTTAATAACTTAAATTCTGCTGGTGGGGGCCACACGGTAGCCGCCTTTGATCGCAGGGCATTTAGTAATTGATGAGAGCGGGGGGAACCGTGAAGAGCATAGAGACGAGGGAGGGACCACCGAGGAGGCCATTCATTTATATATTTACAACAAAAGTGTCCTCTGCTGTCATTTCAGAACCCGAGTCTGAATTCCAGTTTCTACGGCAATACTGATACGACCCCCAAATAATTAACTCACGGGGTTCCAATTTTCACACGGTCCATTAACTATAAACATTTTGGAATTTGGATCCGCCCACCGAACAGTACGGTCAAGAAATGCGCAGGGGCATGATGAATACCACACGAGTGAATGGGAAAAAGAGAGGAAAAGGACAAAGAAAAAGAGAAGGCATGGGGGGGGGCATAGCATTCGTTTGGCGACGTGGCGGGCACCAGAAAGCCGCTTCACATTTCACAGTCTCCTCGTGACTCTCGCCACTGCTGCGTTCCATCCACGCCTTCCCCAATTCCCTCTCCATATCCATATCTCCTTTTTCTGCCCGTCCCTTTCCTCCCCGTTCTACTCACTTCTACGGTTATTCAGTACTGGTGTTTGTTTTATTTTCAATTCCTATTATTCTCCTTTTATGTTCCATTTTTTATTGTTTTTCATTACTTTTTTGCCCACTATTTTTTTAAAATTTCTTTCGTTTCTTATTAATCATGTTAATATGTATTTCTTTCAATTTTTATTACTCTAATCTTTATTATAAGTGTTGAATAGCTAATTCATAAATAATAAATAATTAGTGAAAATTAATTAAAAATAATAAATATGTCATAAATATACTCTTATAATAAATAAAAAAAGATAAAAGAGAATGTGTAAAAAATATGATAAAAGAAAAATAATTAAAAGCACTATTAAAAACTACATTAAATTTTAAGACAAACTCAAATTAAAGCTTTTAAAATGGATCATATTTTTTTTTTACATTTAAAACTTATAAATGGGACCGGAGAAAGCATAAGACGCCTCTAATATCTTCATTAGAATTACGAAAACATAGTTTGTCTACAAATACAATAAACTTTTTAATTTAGACCGTGTTTTCTCCCATGTTTAGTGAATTTAAGTGGGGCACAATCGAGAAAGTTTAATTGACAAGTGATTGAAAATGAAAACCACTTATTTTTTATTTTCCCAACGACTATATTAAAATAAAACTCTTTTTTTTTTTTTTTATGTAAGAGGGAAAAAACGGAGAACGTGTAACATGTGGGGGTGTCGGGATTCCGGAGGAACGAGACGACGTCCAGCTGCAGCTCAAAGCCTCAAACGTCGCGACTATGACGTCAGCCCTTGCGCCCATTCCCCACATACTCTCTCCGTTTTTTATTATAAGATATAATTTTTTTAAATGTGTTCGTCTTTTTGTATAAAATCTTTTTTGAATTTATCTGAGTATTTAATATAATATTATCTATTTTATTTCTAATTTAATGTATTTAATACATTTTTATTCTTTATTTACCTTAATATTACTCTCTTGCATTTATCTATTTATATATAAGGGTATATTTAGAAAAAAAACTGTATTTGCTATATATTAATTATTTTTAATTAATTTTAACTATTTTCTTAAACTATACAATTTAATTAAAAAGATTTTATAGTAAAAGACAGAGTGCTATCCTTTTTGTGGTTTTGCCCATATGAATAAACTGTCGTATTATTTGGGGAAAAAAAAATCCTCTTCTCTTGTTTTCCCCACTCATTTGAAAGGCTCAGATGCCCTTCAAATGGATAAACTCACAAGCACATGCACAAATCATAGGCCACACGATTTCCCCTTGGATTTTATTGTTTTCATGTAAATTTATAATTTAAAGACGTTAAATATTAATATTTTAAAAATAAAATATATGATTAGAGAACATGACATAATATACATAGGAAAGAAATTCAGGCAGTCTATTTTTTGCCTGAATTTAGGCACTGTCGTTTGAGTAATCTTATTGCTCACAGGCAGGCTACATTTAGTACTAGTAATAATTAATTAAGTAATGCTGATAATATTACGAAGCCGGACGGCAGAGGAAGCAGAACGGGAACGAGTTGATCCGTTGGGGTGACTTTGATCGGGTGAAACCAACGTCACGTGAACCGCAAACACACTATCCAATCAATGTGATCGCATCCCAACACTGGCATATAATTATGGATAACCCTTTGTCTCCTTTTCTCACTCCGTCCTTATTCTCGCGTTCACATTACACGTTTTTGTTCCAAGCTCGCATCCAAAATGTTAATTAAGTCATCTATTTTATTTTCATTAGAAAATAAGATTGAAAAAATTTCTCCCGCATATAAAACGCTTTCACCTCTTTGTAATAAGTATCAAAGTAACAAACGACTATTAATTAGGGTGTCAACTTGTTGTATTTTCGATTTAAATTAAAACTTTCTTTTAAAACATTTTTTATTGGAGGGAGTAATTTTTTTCCCATCAGCGGGAGGGATTAACATGATCCATAGTTCAGTCAAAAAAAGAATTTAACCTATGGTATTTCCAAAACCTATGGTACTTTAGACAGATTTAAAAGCATAAGAGTAAATTAATGCAGAACTTTAAATGCATTTACGATCAGAACGGGGCAATTTAAAATATGAAAATCTTTGGGGACGGGGACTGAGATTTGCTTGTTGGGGCCACGCGGTAAGCATTAATTGACCAAAGCGGCGTGGGGAGGAGAAAGACAAAAGAGGGCCGACTGGGGGAGGCGATTTATTTACCGGTGACTCGGATCGTTAACCTAATATAAAAATCAACAGATTAATTTAAGTAGATTAAAAAATTAATTATTTACAATAAATGAATATTATTTTTAAAAAATTCTTATTTATTAGTTAGAACTATATTATTATAATAATTATTTTTAAAAAATAGATAAATATGAGAGATAAAATAAATTAGGATCTTATGAAAAAATAAAAATTAAACATGCTGTTATATTAAAAAATAAAAAGTAGTACTATCTCTGATTATAATTAGACGGCATACTGATTATTTACAGCAAGACAACCGTCACTGATTACTGTGCGGATCCTCTTTTGTGAGTACTTGAGAACATGGATCTGGGTTCCGGTTTTTTGGGCAATTCGACCCGCAAGTAATTAAATGACGGTACCCGCCCTTTTTCCGTGCGGGAGACAAAGGAGGAACGTGGAACATGTGGAGTATTAAAATTTAAAAATCTGTTTTCTGTTTTTAATTTAAAATAACCGGACTGGGGTAAATTAAATTTAGTACTCCGTCCCTCCTCTGACGTCTCGTTCTTTCTCCCTCACGTGCTTTTTCCCCCCGGCCCTCCCCCGGTCTTCGCATCTTCTTCTTCCTCCCTCTTCATACTTATTTCACTTTTTTGACAGCGTGTTTAATTAATCAGGTTTCTGCTCCCACAGGATTCCGGCCCCAACGATTAAAGATAAAATAAAAGAAAAATAACAACGTTGACTAATTTCAGTCATTTGCATGAGCTGGCATGACAGGCAATTAGCAGTGCCTACCTAATTAATAGTGCTCATTCAAATTTCTATTGGGCGCGTTTCCATTTTCAATTACTAAAATTATTAAAATTATGGGGTTCAAATTTTCACACGAGTCGGTGGACTGTGTTTTGGTTCCAGCTTCCACGGAGAAAAAATAATACTACTACTCCTACGAGACCTGAGAAATAAGGTCATGTGGATACTTAATTAACAGCCTACAAAATAATAAATAAAAGAAAAAATTACTTTGGTAGTCCTTATAGCTTCATTAAATTTTGAATCAGATCCTTATAATATTTTTTTCTTTTTATCCACTCCTTATTGTTTGTTCAGTTACTAGCGTTAGTCCTTCTGTTAATACTACTTGCAAGCGCCGTTAGTTTCAGTCAACAGGGACTGGGTGGCGCTACATACAGAACAAGATTGCACCCAGATTGAGGGTGTGTTTGGATAAAACCAAACTGTGGTTTGGAAAGTGATTTGAGAATAGTTTGGGAAGAATAGATTCTGAAAAGAATAAATGTTATGAAAAAGTGATTTTGAGAAGTGAGAGTGTTTGGATAGTTGTTATCAGAAGCACTTTTTATATACAAATTACTAAAAAAAGACATAAGTTATATGATAATTACAGAAAAAAATAGATTTTATGATATATTTTAATTTGAAGGAATAAAATTGTTAATAATATATTTTTTTATTAACATAATTAATAATACATAATAATCATTAATTAATAATTAATTAATTAATATGTATATATATTTATAAAATATAAGATTAATATGTTTATAAAAAAAATAATAAGATACATATCCTATAGGCTCTCACACTCTCCCTTTTTTCTCCAAAAGCAAAAAAATTTTGTTTTTTTTCCAAAACCATGGTTTTGACCCAAAACCACGGTTTGTGCAAATTGAGGGTGTTTGGGTGACTTATCACCCAAACCATGGTTTGGGGTATCACCCAAACGGTGCCTGAAGCCAACTCTTGAACCTCCTAGTTTACACAGTAAAATCAGCCATAGCTGAACATTCCGCGCCCAAGAAGTCAGGTTTCGTGAAGTCCTCCTCGAGTCCTCGTTTACCCCTATTATTTGCCCTCAGTTACCTGAAGTGTGATTCACCAAAATCAGCAGCAACTAGCCTTGCTATTTTCTTCTTCTTCATTAACCTCTCAAGGATGGATCATGCTCCTATTTCGTCCACACTTGAAAAAAAAAAATATTGATTGTTGGGTAAGTTTGCCACCACAAAAGATTGGTAACATAGAAAATATTTAAAGAAAACTATTATTAGTGGGTAGTATACTAATCCAAAACTGATTAAATATTCAGAATAGCCTTAATGATGCCGGCCAGGGCTGATTTCTCTGGTAACTACTAAGTGAAGGGGTTGGCTGGATATGTTTCAGAGAGAGAAGTGGAGCTTGCAATGCATGGCTGTTAAGACTACAGAACTCTTTTTATAGGCGTAAATTTTGAATTTTCCTGTTTCTCAAAAAAAAAAAATAAAAAACTGATGTGCCATTAGAGTGGCTGTGAAGTGGCCACCTTAGGAAGAGGAATAAGTTTTGATATTGATCACTTTGATGAGCACTCTAGGCTCATCAGATTTAAATCATTCATATTTTATTTGGATGATCCAGATTTGATTTTTTTATTTATTAAAAATAATTATTTAATATGCATATAATCTAAAATAAGGATAATCTTTTAACAATCATTCTTTCAAAAAATAATTTTCTATTTAAAAATATAATTAAAGATTTTAAATCTGAACCATCCAAATGAGATATAAACGGTCTAGACTAGATGAGTTTAGGGTGCTGATCAAAGTGATAAGTATTGAGACTAGTTTCCGTGGAGACGTCATGCCCAGGAGGCCAAACCCACCAATCCGTTTCACGTGCTTAAATATTTGAATTAATTTAACACTACTATATTTTAAGTCCCCCCCCCCCCTTAAACGAGCAAAGTTCTCTTCAAATTTTCACTACTGGCTCTGGATACCCCGATTCCTGGATGTTGGCTGCATTTCTGGATAGGGATCAGAGATATTTGTCTTGTGCAAAATAAATTTAATTTAAATAGCAATATTTATGTCAAAATCATTATGGTTTCGTGCGTTTGAAAAATCAATTACATTATTCATGACATTTTATGAAGTTAAGATAACTTGCACTATATAATTCTTGCTTTGCATGTAAAACAAAATCAACACCAACCAAGCATCGAGCATATATTATTGGCGTACATTTGTGGGGGGAAAAAATTTACAATAGAAAGGCTTGGAAGAAACAGGAATCTGTGAGCCAATTAGCAGGCTGAACATAAATTATAACAAATATTCTCTTCGTTACTAAATAATGCATCATTCTCAAAATTACGCCCATCAATGATCTTGTTTGTTCTGAATAATTTTCTCGTCTTCCCAAGTCTTGCACCCAATTAAATATAATACTTTTGAAAACATCATTAAATAAGTGATCTTTAATTTTTTTTAAAAATGTTGAAATGTCTGAATTATGTGTTTTGTTAAAAAAGGGATAGATGTTAAGAAAATTTTGTATTCTCTTCGCCTTAAACGTTGGTGTGAATAGTTGGCAAAAAATGTTACGTTAATTTCTTAGAATCAGTTATCTAATGTAAAAACCAATATATAATTAATACATATTATTAATAAGGATATTTATGACATTTTATATAATAGTTAATTTAATAATTTTTTTTTAATCTATTTAGATCATGCAACTAATTTTTATATTAAAATTCGAAATAATACAAGTTAAAATAATTTTTTTTTCCCAGGCTTAGCTTGCATTCCCCAAAAAGAAATTAAAATCGGAAAGACGTGTTTGCAGAAAACGTTTACACTTTTGCAGAAACCCAAGTGAACCAGCGAGAGGACGAAAGCGGTGCTTCATAAATGTTGCATGATCCAAGTCAAGCACACACGGTGAAAACCCGAAAACAGTACGAGGCTCAAGCTACGGCTAAGAGTTATATTTTTCACTCTTTGATGTATCTTCAGTCTTATTTTTTCATCATCAATGCTTCCCCCTTATGGAAGGTGACAGCAACGCCAGCGGTAAGTTCTGCTCGCGACGGCAGGCTCTTTGATCGCAGGACATTTATTATTTGATGAGAATGGGGGGCATCGTGACCATAGAGGCGACAGAGGGACCACTGAGGACGTCACTCATTATTATTTTTACAACAAAAATGTCCTCTGCTGTCATTTCACGGCACGAATCTGAATGAGTAAAATTACTATGAGGAATCCGGTTTTATATTGTAAATATAAAATCTTAACGAAATATTTAAAATGTCTCTTAATCAAATGAAAAGTTGACTATAAAAAATGACAAGTTCACTTTAACGAATAACAACTTCAATAGGTCAAATCACAACTTGGTTGAATATATGCCAAATAACAAGTTGATTGTGGGAAATAACAAGTTTACTTTAGAGAATGATAATTTCATTAAACCAAATCATAATTTGACTGAAAAGCATTTCAGACATTTCGTCAAGGTTTCATATTTGTAATATGAGACTGGGTCTCTCATAGTAATTTTATTTATTCAGGTGACCTCTGCATAATTTTGATAATTTAAGAGTTTTTATTTGTTATTTTTCCAATAAAAAAGTATATTACTCATTGTATGCGAAAACGATCGAAATTATTGGGACCACCGAACATTAGGGACGAGCAATACGCAAGGCCATGATGGATACCACATGAGCGATTGCCCGAAAAAAAAAACAGAGAGAAAAAAAAAAGAAAAGGAAAAATTATACTCACGTCCCACACAAAACAATTAATTCACAAAAGGTATGTTAAAATCCCAAAATAACTCCTAAGTCCCCAAGGACTTGTGTGTACTAAATTGTAATTATAAAGTTACCTATTTACCCACATTCATTTACAACCTCAACAGTGGCTGTTGACAATCAGAGGAGAAGTGGTTAACAACCTCGGCAGTGTCCCTGGTATCCCACAGAGTGAGTTGTCAAGGACACTGCTGAGGCTGTTAACCACTTCTCCTCGGGTTGTCAACAGCCACTGTTGAGGCTGTAAATAAACTATTGCAATAAAATTAATGGGGCTAAATAGGTAATTTCATAATTTAAATTTATTACACACAGATTCTTGGGGACTTATGAATCATTTTGGAATTTTTAGGGACTTTTTATGAATTAATTATCGGACCTATGTGTAATTTTCCCAAAAGAAAAGCCATGGGGGACCGGGCATAGGATTCGTTTGGCGACGTGGCGGGCACCAGAAAGCCGCTTCGCCTTTCACAGTCTCCTCGTGACTCTCGCCCCACTACCTTCCATCCACGCCTTCCCCCAATTCCCTCTCTCCATATCTCCTTTTCTCCCCGCCCTTTCCCTCCCTGGCAGTCCCGGTTCTCCTCACTTCCACTGTTATTCATTGCTAGTGTTTGTTCTATTTTCAATTCCTATTATTTTCCTTTTATGTTCCTTACCAAGCTGCAGATTTTTCATTACTTTTTTGCCCACTATTTTTTAAAAATTTCTTTCGCTTTAATATGTAATCCTTTCAATTTTTTTTACTCCATTCGATTTTTATTATAAGTTTTAAATAACTAATTTATGAATAAAGAGTGATTAGTTAAAATTGATTAAAAGTAATAAATATCTTAAAAATATACTTCTATTTGTAAGTATGTTTTTATAATAAATAAAAAATAAATAAAAGAGAATGTATGAAAAAATATGATACGAGAGAAATAATTAAAGGCAATATTAAAAAAAATACATCAAATATTAAGACAAACCCAAATTAAAGCTTACAAAATAAACCACACTCCTTCTCATATTTTAAGCTCATAAATAGGACCAGAGAAAATATAAGACACCTCTAATATCTTCATTAGAATTAAGAAAATATGGTTTGTCTAAAAATAACATCAATTTTTTTAATTTTACCCATTTTTGCATGAAAATATTTTAAATTTACATCACGTCTTCTCTCATAAGTAATGAATTTAAGTGGGGCAACATTGAGAAAGTTTAATTAACAAGTGATTGGTAATAAAAACCACTTATTTTTTTCCCAAAATAAAACTTTTTTTTTAATGCAAGAGGAAAAAAATAGACAAAAGTGTGACATGTGGTTGGGGGTGTCGGGATTCCGGAGGAACGAGACGACGTCCGCCTCCAGGTCAAAGCCTCAAAAGCGCCTATGATGTCAGCCCTTGCTCCCATCCTCGACGTACACTTTTCTGGGGTTTTCTCCATCTGAATAAATTGTCGTATTATTTTATTTTATTTTTTTTAAAAAAACCCTCTTCCCTTGTTTTCTCCACTCATTTGAAAGTCTCAGGTGCCCTTCAAATGGGTAAACTCATCAACACAGGCACGAATCATAGGCCACATGATTTCCCCTTGAATTATATTTTTTTATGTAAATTTATAATTTAAAGACATTAAATATTAATATTTAATGTTGACAATATTACCAAACTGGAGGGCGGAGGAAGCAGAAGGGGAAGGAGGGGATCCGTTGTGGTGACTTTGATCGGGTGAAACGAACGTCACGTGAACCGCAAACACACTATCCAATGATCTCATCCCAACACTGACATATGGATAACCCTCATTTCGTCCTCTGCCCTTGTCTCGTTTTCTCACTCTGTCCTTATTCTCGTGTTCCCATTACACGTTTTTGTTCCAAACTCCCATCCAAAATGTTAATTAAGTCATGAAAATTATCTATTTTATTTTTATTAGAGAATGCGATTGAAAAATTCTCTCACGCTTATAAAACGCTTTCACCTCTTTGTAATAAGTATAAAAGTAAAAAACGACTGCTAATTAGTCTGCCAACTTCTTATGTTTTCAATTTAAATTAAAACTTTCTTTTAAAACATTATTTACTGGAGGGAGTAATTTTTTTCCCATCAGCAGGGGGATTAGTATGATCCTTAGTTCAGTCAAAAAAAGAATTTAATCCATAGTACTTTAGACAGATTTAAAAGCATAAGATTAAATTAATGCAGGACTTTAAACGCATTTATGATGAGAACGGAGTAATTTAAAATATGAAAATCTTTGGGAAGGGGAACCGAGATTTGCTTGCTGGGGCTACGGGGTAAGCATTAATTGACCAAAGCAGTGTGAACAGGACAAAGACAAAAGAGGGCCGCCTGGGGAGGCGATTTAAAGGGTATTTGTATACCCCAATAATCACCTTTTAGAAGCACTTTTTTACAAATTAAAACAAATTTCTTTACATTTTTACTTCATATACTATAAAAGTACTTTTGAAGTCATGATTTTGATTTTATCCAAACATCCCTTTATTTACTGATGACTCCGATCCTCAATCTAATATAGGAGTTAACGGAATCATTTAAAAACATTAAAAATTTTAATTATATTAGTTATTTATAATAAATAAATACTCCTCTGGTTTTTAATATAAGACTCATTTAACTAATTTGATTAGATTAAGAAAGTTAGATAAGTTAGCTAATTATAAGAAATATGACACGTTTTTTTTAAAATACCATAATTATCTTTCTTAATACCCCCTCTTCCTCTTCCACTTGATTATGGTTGAGAGAGTATCTATATGGATAATTTAGAAAAAATAATAATAAAATGAAATATGTGTATTTAGGACTAAAACTAACTCAACAATTGAGTTTTATATTAAGGACCAGAGGAGTACTATTTTTCTAATAAGTCTTTACTTATTAGCTAGAATTATTATTATTATAAAAATTATCTTTAAAAAATAAATAAATATTAAAAATAAAATAAATTAGAGTTTTATATTTAAAATCAAAATAAAAATCAAATAAACTATTATATTAAAAAACCAGAAGTAGTACTATTTTCTATCCTAATTACAAGACACTGTTTATTAGGGTGGGAGATGCTAATTTTACAACAAGACAACCGTCATTGATTACTGTGCGGATCCTCTGTTGTGAGTACTCGAGACATGGATCTGGGTTCCGGTTTTTGCAGCAATTCGACCCGCAAATAATTAAATGACTGTACCCGGCCTTTTTCGGCGCGGGAGACAAACGAGGAACGTGGAACATGTGGTGTATTAAAAATCTGTTTTCTGTTTTCAGTTTAAAATAACCGGACTTATATCTGGGATAAATTAAATTTAGTACTCCCTCCCTCCTATAGCGTCTCGTTCTTTCTCCTTCACGTGCTTTTTCCCTCTGTGGTCCCCCGGCCTTCGCTTCTTCTTCTTCTTCTTCCCCTGTTCACACTTGTTTCAGTACTTTTTTTTTTTTGACAACGTGTTTAATTAATCAAGTTTTTGCTCCCACATGATTCTCGTCCCAACGACTAAAAATAAAATAAAAGAAAAATAACAACGTTGACTAATTTCAAGTAATTTGCATGAGCTGGCATGGCAGGCAATTAGGAGTGCCCACCTAATTAATAGTGCTCATTCCAATTTCTATTGCGCACGTTTCCATTTTCAATTACTAAAATTATAACGAATATGTCTCAGACCCTCAAATAATTAAAATCATGGGGTTCAAATTTTCACACTAGTCGGTGGACTGTATTTTGGTTTCAACTTCCACCCAAAAAAAAAAAAAACTCCCCCATCTTTAATATAAGATTTATTTAACTAATTTGATAAGATTAAAAAAATTAGATAAGTAAGTTAATTATAAAAAAGTATGACATGTACTGCTCCTCTAACTTATCAACGAGGCCTGAGAAATACGGTCATGTGGGTACTTAATTAACAGCTTATAAAATAATAATAATAAAAAATAATCTGGTGGTTCTCATACTTTCATTAAATTTTGAATCAGATCCTTTTAATATTTTTTCTTTTTATCCACTCCTTATTGTTTGTTCAGTTACTAGCGTTAGTCCTCCTGTTAGTGCAGCTTGCAAGCACCGTTAGTTTCAGTCAACAGGGGCTGATGTGGCGC
Organism: Neltuma alba; assembly: GCF_004799145.2. Classification (NCBI taxonomy): domain Eukaryota; kingdom Viridiplantae; phylum Streptophyta; class Magnoliopsida; order Fabales; family Fabaceae; genus Neltuma; species Neltuma alba. Next base: position 34,681 of record NW_021635628.1, on the reverse strand, counting down.
TACATACGGAAAAAGATTGCACACAGATTGAAGCCAACTCTTAAACCTCCAGGTTTACACAGTAAAATCAGCCATAGCTAAACATTCCAAACCCAAGAAGTCGGGTTTCATGAAGTCCTCCGTGAGTCCTCGTTTACCCCTATTGTCTGCCTTTAGTTACCTGAAGTGTGATTCACCAAAATCAGCAGCAACTAACCATCGTTATTTTCTTCATTAGCCTCTCAAGGAGTGGATCATGCTCCTATTTCATCCACACTCGAAAAGAAAATATTGATTGTTGGGTAAGTCTGCCACCACAAAAGCTTGGTAGCATAGAAAATATTTAAAGAAAATTGTTATTAGTGGATAGTATAACTAATCCAAAACTAATTAAATATTTTGAGAACAAAAAACATAGTGTTATTTTGATAGCAAAATCGATCTGAAGATGAAGTCCAGAATTAAATTTTGCGCCTAAATGCATGTGCATCTGTATAATGCAATCATGTGAGGGAAAAGAGTGAAAATGTGCAAAAACTATATATCAATGGAGATGTAAGAATCTGCACGAAAGAAATAGAATGAGAAGATGTATTGATTGTTAGATTATGATTTCTCACGAGTTAGCAAATGTACTGAAAAATACCGGAAAAAAAAAACTATATATGTAAGGGTAAGAATTTGGAAATAACATACCAGGGAAATGAATTAATTGATGAGATGTGTGTGTATACATATATATATATATATATATTAATGTATATCTTCTTTGTTCTAGTAACCTAGTTTAAAAGCAAATCAGGGAAACGGATTGACTGATTGCCAACATTATTTTTATGACTGTGAATAATTTGATTTACCAAAGTTTAATTTCGATGCCTTGAAGTGAAGTGATTCACTAAAGCAGAGAACAGGGATAGCGAGTGGCTCTGCAAGAGAACTTTATGGATTTGCTAGGTTGGAAGGTTTGGCTATAATAGATTTTATTGTATAAACGAGGAGGTTTAGAGCTACGCTTTAATTTGAGCGCATCTTTATCGGTGTGTAGCGCCACATCAACCCCTTTTTGACTGAAACTAACGGCATTTGTAAATATTATTAACGGAAGGACTAATATTAGTAACTGAGCAAACAATAAGGAGTGAATAAAAAGAAAACATATTATAGGGACCTAATTCAAAATTTAATGAAACTATAAGGATAGTCAAATTAGTTTTTCCTATTTAAAATGTAAAATTATAATTTATATAAAAAATTGAATAATGTAACTTTTAAATAAAACAAAATAATCATCTATTTAACTGATAAACGGGATCAGAAAAACATGGTCATATGGATACTTAAAAAAGTCTGTGAAGTATATTTGTAATTGAGTGTCGCACAAGTGAATGTGTTTATGTAAATAAATAGTTATATTTTATCTAGTTTTAAATATAAGTCACTTCTAATTTATTCATACATAGCAGTAAAAATAATTTTTTATGACCAAAGCCAATTAAAATGATTAAAAATATTACAGAATTTAAGTTTTTTAAATTTTATTCTTATTAATCATACTAAACCATTACACCATATTTCATAAGATTAATTATTAGTAATACTGGGTTAATAGCGTTGGCGGAAAAAAAAGTTGTGGGTCAGTAGCTCCTTGCAGAACCACTCGGGAAAAATTAAAAACACGCTGAACATATGAATCCGCTCCACATGTTGTTTCCCCTTCCTCCGAAGAGTAATTTGACTCAAAATATAGGTTACATGAAAATAATTAATACTTATTTGTTATTTCGTTCTATTTAAATCTAATTATTTATATTTTTTATCATTTTATGAATAAAATTAAAACACATTTAATAGGTTAACTCTATTTTTTTTGTCACAATCAATTAGTTAACATGATTTATATATGACCGCCTGTGCATGTCTAGAGACTGGCGCCTACTGAGTCCACGATACAAAAGCTTCGTCAACACAAAATAATACTTTATTCGTTTAATTTTGTAGCAGTATTTATAATTTATTTTCGGCCTTTTTTAAACTAAAAAAAAAGTTCAAACCTCCTTAAATCTACTTAATATTTAAAAAACAAATATAGTTTTATTTTTATTTAATATATATACATTTAAGATTGCAAGAACATATAACAACATATAATAAAAAAATTAACTAGGATAAATCAGGACATTCTTATTACAAAAAGTAAAGAGGTATGCAGAACTCTAAAACATTTATTTAGGTGTGTCTTAACAAATTTTATGATACATTCAATACCCAAAATATTTTTCTAAAAGGTTTAGTATCCTCGATTTATTGTTATAATTTTACACCTAACAATAAAAAATAATTTAGAGTACTAGGTATATCTGAAAAAATATTACAGGTGTTGAATGTATCTAAAAAAATTTTACGATGTTAGATGTACCTCAAAATACGTTATGATGCATCTAAAAAAATAAGTTAGAATACTAAATATGCATTGAACTGATCAAAAATTCAATAAAATTTCTTATTAATGGGATAAACAAATTTTCTCTCTCCTTTATATCAGTAGTTTGCGGCTATGTTTAGATTACTGTCTAGGCAAGACAACGTGCCTTGGAAAGCACAAAACCTGTGTTGGAGGCCCATTTGCTGAAAGCTTGTTTGGATTGGTTTCTTCTCGATCTAGCTTCTAGAGAAAACGAGCGGCATGTTGAGATGAGGCAGCATTAGCCAATTTATCATTACATATATTTATTTGCCCAGATTTACCCTTCTCTTTCTACTCTTCCAAGCTTGTCGAACCTGAAGAAGAATAGAAGTAACTCGACGGCCTCTCTCTCTCCCCCCCTCTTTGAATCGCACTTAGCATGAAGCAGCCCCATCTCTAACATCCTTGCATAGCCCATCAAGCCCACCTTACAGAGAAGAAGACGACCAGAAGCTCTCACCCTCTCCACTCTTTTTTCCGGCTTCATTCGCGGTCGTCCAGCTGAAGAAAACAACGAAGAACAGTGCACCCCAGACCAGGCAATGAAGATATGAATAATGAAAATTTGCTGCCCACGCGCTCCTTGTGTGGCCCCTCGCAGCTCTCTAATCTAGTGGTAAAGGTAGAGATATAAAATTAAGACAAAGTAGAGTATTAAGAAAACAACTCATTGTTTTAAAATATTTATATTTATAATTTTTTAAAAGTAATTTGTCTCTTATTTAAGGGGTGTTTAGATGAAACCAGACTATGGTTTGAAGAATAGTTTCTGCAAAATAAATTTTGTGAAAATGTGATTCTGATAACATGAGAGTGTTTGGATAATTGTTATCAAAAGTACTTTTTATATGTGTAAATTACTAAAAAAGATATAAGTTAATATGATAATTACATAAATAATAGATTTTAATTTGAAGAAATAAAATTGTGAATAAAATAATTTTTACTAACATAATTAATAATATATAAGATAATATAATTAATAATTAATTAATATTTGTATATATATTTATAAATTATAAGATTAAATATGTTTATAGAAAAATGATTTTTTCTAACAAAAAAAATATTAATTTGCTTTAAAGATTTTAAATATAAAATTCTATAACATTTTTTTACAACTAGTTTTTATAACAACATACTAACTCTCATTTCTAATATAATTAATTAATTGTTACTATGTGTGTAATAATATTTATAAACTATAAGATGAAAAATATTTTTGAAAAAGATGAATAATTTTTTGTAAACAGAAAGGAAATGAATAAAAAAAAAGTACTGAAAGTAGAAGAGAATGTAACAATGTATTACCTCTTTGCCGGTAAAAAAAAACAACATACTACCCCTGAATAGCGAAGGACCGAGGGCGGAAGATTGAGAGGTATATCTGTCTGGTAAAAAAAAAACAAATCGTCACATCCGTTGGCATTAAAAAAAGCCATTTGATACTCTCCAATTTTTTTCCCAAAAGCATATTCAAAAACCCCTTCTCTCCAAACTATGGTTAGGCCAAAACCATGATTTTTGATTTTTTATGGGTGTTTGGAAAATTTTTTGTCCAAATCATAGTTTGGGCAATTACCCAAATACACCCTTAACAAAGTTTAGATCATTTTCAGTTATTTTGTATCTAAACATATTTATTCATTAATCATTCAAACAAGTTTCAATTCTTTAAACTAACTTTTTATAAAAATCAATATAAATATAAATTACATTACAATAACTAATTTTTAGAGGGATGCGGGTTTGCTAATCTTCATACCCCATTTTTTCGTTTGAGAAAAACGGAGAACGGGAAACGTGGAGATGTCAGCTCTTGGTCTATCAGGTCAAAAAAAAGGCCCTTGGTCCAATCGCAGAGCGGCAGAGGCACCTTTTTTGGCCTTTTTCTTTTTGTTTTTCCCCACATGCGCAAATTCACGCATCATTTAAAATTGTCCTCTTTATTTGTCGCTCCCCGCCAAATTTCCAAGGTTCAGATTCCCTTCAATGGATAACACCGACACGCAGGTCACAGGCCATATCGTCACATGATTTCCGCCTATATTTTAATTTGGAAAATACCTTCTCAAAATAGAAAAAGGACTTTTAACAAATTCAAAATTTAGTTTCAGTTTGTAAAAATAATTATGAAACCAAATGGGAAAAATGGTGATGAAACAAAGATATCATGAAAATTGAAGATATCTAAATAATAAAATTGTATTTTATTGTTGGAAACCAAATGGAAAATATCAATAACGTCTTCTTATTAATCCTCCAAAAAAAAAAATTCCCCATGGCACTGAGGTGGCGGAGTCACGAGATCCGTACATGCCCTGGCATCTGGATAGGATAACCCTCATAATTGCTTGCCCGGTCCCAGCTCCACTCTCTCTCCTTCACATGCCTTCTCTGCCCCCTGTGCCTTTTTACCACTCTCCCCCTGCTACCTTTTTTTCTACTATTTTTTTACCCCACCTTCTGTTCTCCTCCTCTGCCATTCTCTCTCCTTCACCTGCTAAAATGAGTCTTGCGTTTAAAATAGAAGCAGTATTTTCTTTTTAAAACTGACAAGAGTGGGGTTAATTTATTAACTTTATTTCAAAATTTAACATTTCTAAATTTGTCCTTATTTAGTATTGTAAATTATAGTACGTAAAAAAATAAAATAAACTATAAGTACTCAAAAAATTAATATTTCTCATGTTAAATTATAATAAAAATTATTTTATGATGACAACGAGAAGGAATATCTGTTTAGACCTGACATAGGATAGGAGGTCACTCCAGTGCCAAACCTGTGAACCTTTAATCAAGTTTTTGCTCCCACGTGCTTCGAATTAAAATGCTACGTATCGGCGAATTTGCGTGAGCTGGCGGGTAATTATTACCAGAGCCCGAGGTTTACGCTGTTTTGGTCGTTTTTATAAGATCCATCTTTTGGTTATCTGAATATTTGATGTGTTTTTACAATTTTTACCTCTAATTAATTTTATATGTTATATTAATTAAAAAGTTTACTACATTCTCTTTCATATTTTCTATATCTTATTTGCTTTTGATGAATTAGGATATGTTTAGAAAAAAAATTATTTTTAATATATTTATTACTTTTAATTAATTTTAACTATTTATTTAAATCATCTAAACTTATTTATCAGGCTCTTATAGACAAACTATGATTTGGTTTCTATCTAAACATCCCCATTTATTATTATGTGATCAACACTGCACACACTTAAGTCTAAATCCTGCAAAGTACTCCTCTGGTTCTATTGGATAGGAAGAGAATATATTTTTACATTTATTTATAAGGAATTGAGAAAATTTTTTATATGGATTTATAATTTTACCCTTCATTTATTATAATATTAATTTTGTTTACATGAGGTATAATATATATTAAATAGGGATAAAATTAAAAAATTATTAGATTTTAAATGAAAATTAATGAAGTTAAGATTTTTTTTTAGTATATGTGAAGTATAATGAAAATAAAATCAGAAAAGTAATCATCTATATGCCTATCTATAAATGTTATTTAGACTTTGCTCTACTTTTATGCTGACACGGCGTATAATTCGTGTTCCTTCTCGTTCGCAAATTTTCTATTGTGCTTGTGACATTTTCCCTGATATGTGGAATCATTATTTTAATGGCGGATACGAAAACTGAGTATAATTTTGATCGTATGAGTCACTGATTCAGGCAACTTAAGTAACTGCTAACAAGGAATGCTCATATCACAATTTCTAGCTACACTTCAAATATAATTTTATTTTATATTTTTAATAATGTAATATTTTAATGACTAAAATATTAAAATATAGATTATTTCTTAACATCTTTTTAAAATATTTTCATTTAAAAATTATCAGTTAAAAATTTTCAATTTCAATAATCGAAACTAATTACAACAACCAGCATCCAAACCCTTTTTTTAGTAATACTAACAAGATCTTATACTTAAAAGGTGTTTGGATGGAAGCCAAACTATAGTTTTAAAAGTATTTTTACGGTATACGAAATAAATATGTAGATGAATCTGTCTCGTTTTATGAAAAAATATTTTTAAAAAGTATTTTTCTATCTTGCCAAACATTCTCTTAGAATAGGATCTAATATGATACCATTAGAGTTATTTATATGATTTGTTGTGTTAATAATTATTAATGTTTGGTACATTGCCAGCACAGCATTAAACGGAAGATTTTCAATTAGATCCTTCGGCTCAGAGATAAAAGAGAGAGAGAGGAGGTATAAGGGTATGAAATAAAAAGACGCGCATAGATATGAGAGGCCACAGGGCTTTGACCGTTTGTTGCTTTTACGGAAGCTTTGCCTTCCTTTTTAGGTTTGAGGGCAGCTACACAGAAGCCCTATCTGAGAAAAGACTCAAAAGATGACTTAAAATGTCAGGAAGGAGGGAACGCGTGGGTGAATTTCTTATGACCGCCCTATCAATTTTAACCCCTCCGTCCAATTTGCTGTTTTCTTTCTCCCATTTTGACTCTTTCTTTCCTTCTTTCCTTAAAGCTACATCACCTTTCCCCATCTCCTGCACACGTTACCCCTGACCAGACCAAAAATCGTTTTTTTTTCCTTTTTCATTCCAGATAGGAAAAAAATTTAAAAAAAACCTAAATATTAAATAAGAATATCAATAAAAATTTATTGTTATTTACAAATTCAGTATTTTCAATAATAAATAAATTATTGTTTGTAAATCTAATTTGAGATTTATTAATTTTCAGCTTTTTTATTAATTTTTTCAAAGAAAAACTATTCCAGAAAAAATAATAATCCTTTTTGGGAAAAAATAATTTAGTACCTTTGACATGTATCTGCTAAGCCCTAACTCAAAAGTAACTGCTCATTATATGTTTAGAAACTCTAACCAATATAAAATACAAAAGAAAAAAAGAATTGTAAAACTATTTCTTAAGAAAATGGTGCGCCTTCCTCAGACCTCGTAAATAATGCGTATGAGAGAAAGCCATGTAACTCTCGTTTTCTTTCTTAATATAAATCATTAGTAAGATACTACTTACATGTTAAGAAATACATTTAATTGTCAAAAAATTTTAATTCATTATCATATTTTTCTGTTTCTAATAAAAATTAAATAAAGATAAGGTTAAGGTGTAATTTTGACCATAATCTTATTTTTTAAGTACACTTTTACCCCTAACCTTTATAATGGTACAATTTTGACAACGATTTTTTTTGTGCATGTAATTTTAACCCTGAGGAGCAAAATTGCACCTAAAGATTATGGATAAAATTGCATCTAAAAAAAAGATGAAAGGCAAAATTGCATATAAAAAACAAGATAAGAGACAAAATTGTGCAATTGAAAGTTCAAGGGTAAAATTGCACTTGAAAAACAAGATTAAGATTAAAATTGCTCCTTAATCTATACACAAATATAAATATAATACAAGTAATAAAATTTTGAGAAAGTTACAGTGAGATTCTAAAAAAAATTATAAACCAACTTACAGAGATTGTCCTTCTTTACTGTTCAGCTTATTATTAGAATATTTTAATGATTATTTTTTCCAAAATTTTATTATAATTCTCTCAAACAAAATTTTTTATGGAAATTCATTTTTGCTTTTAGAGCACGATAAAGCTGAGCACGAAGGTGAGGCAGTGGCGGTAAGAATTATTGGGACACAGGGACACACGCAAACCGGACAAAGAAACGTGGCAGACGCAGAGATGAAATTAGAATAGGACTGCTAGTTCCGCGTAAGAGATGCTCAATGAATTTTGTCGCCACTTTAACCAAATTAATTTTCCTTAATTTTAATTCATTATAAAAGAAATTAAATATCAAATCGTCATATTAATGTTCAAACAAAAAGCACCGTTGTGTTTTATACAGAGAAGGTCAAGCAGGGAAGACAAGACGGGACGAACGACAAGCTATACACTGTTGCCAAATGGGGGATCGCTATCCATTGATCGAAGGACGCAGCATAGAGGGGACAGCATCCCTGCTTTTTCTCCATTATTGCCTCCACCTACTTTTAGGGCAACCCCATTTATTAGCACTGTCTTTCTTGAATAAAAAAGCGGGAAAAATCATGACCGCCGAAATTAAGCTCCCCGTGGAAAACAAACGCCAAAGGACATCATAGTACTCACAACATGCTCATAATCGAAATACCATAAATTTATTAATAGACTTGCACACTAGTAGGGTTCATGACGCTGACGAAACATACTCAAACCATAAGAAGAAGAAGAAGAAACATGTTGCTCATGACAACACTGCCTAAATCGAAAATGCCCTTATTTAGATAATGATAAACAAAAGGAAAGAGAATTAATGTCGCGAAACATGTGGCTTTTCATAACTTATTAACTTCCCGTCCTTGATTTCCACGGCGTCGGGATCCAGTTTAGGCAGAGCCCCCATTGTGGCAACACTTGTAGCTGACGAACACGTTCATAGTACGGTCACATTCAGGACACTTGATGATCTCCGGTATCTTTCCGGCAACGTTAGGAATCTCAAGGTAGGTGCACCTATGAATGGTCTTAACCACCTTCTGGTGGTACTCCTTAAAACCCACCTCGAAGCCATGCTTCGCCACCACCTCCTTCCATTTGTCGAACTCAGCCACAGTCTTGATAATGGTGGTGCCATGACCGGCAACCACAACTGTCGGCCCTTTGCTAAGAAGAGCCCACCCGGTCTCGTTTTTGTAGGACAGCATCTTTTGAACCTCTTGAGTCACTGCGTTGGTAGTCTTGTTCATTTTGGTTACGAACAAGCTCTCTATCCCGCTCCAAAATTTGCTTAACACGCTTTGATGCTCGTTCTCCACACAAAACAGCTCAATCGAAATTCCTGCCTCCTTCATAGTTACATCATTTGCAAGGGCCCCCGCATACTTAGTGAATTGTTGGATCCACTCCTTGTCCTTGCCTCCATAGAAGAAGATATGCTTGTTTCCCTTAATCTGTACCATATAAAATGTGATTAGCAATCTGGATCCGGTCAAGTTTGTGTACATGTAAATTAGGAAACATGCTTACCGAGGGTGCCTTTGGATGGTCTTGGAAGAGAGAGTATATCCAACTTGATTCCTGCTCGAGCCTTTCTTCTTCTTTGCTGGTGAAAGGGAAAGCCTCCAAACCCCAAACCTGAAGCAAGTGGAATGCATTTTGATGCAAAATCTTGCTTTGAGGACTCATCACTACAATCATAGGCTGCTTCTTGAAATGCCATTCCTCCTTAATAAACTTGAATCCCTTAGTGGATCCAAAGTGGTGGACCACAAGCCAAGGCATCCTGATCTTGAGAAACTCGAACTTCTTTTTCAATTGATCGTTCCATTCTTCCACAATGGGAACCCAAACAATCCTGTAGTGGCTCTCTCTCCTTGTTCTCTCATAAACTGGCCTTAAAATAGAAATATCCTCCTCCGTAATGTCCAAGGTTGACACGAACAAGAACACATTCTGCTTTCTGAGCACTTCCAAACTAACCTGTTCAGCCAATAAATGAGTCCATAATCAAAGCTAACCGGACCAACTAATTAGTGAAAAAGAAGTATTCAAACTCACAAACCAACCCTATTCATGTTACACCTGCTCGCCACATAAATCTTGTTAACATAATTCATCATGAAAAATGACACCTACACTAATGAAGCTTATTTCAATATGAAACTTAGTTCACACTTATAAAGTATTCCACTCTAGCCATTGGGCTAGCTTCGTTGGGGGATCAAGTTTTAGCATAAGAGCTAACAAGGTCTGCCAGCGGTTTTCATCCCGACACGTCTAGTTGGGATTCTGTAATCCAATAAGCATAATTTTAGAAGAAACAAGGGACGAACCAGTGTTTTAGTAGCACCATCATAGATGGGGGTTTGAGGAACATCCTTCCAAAAAAGGAGCACCTTAAGCATTTCCATAATTTCAGTTGGTGTTTGGAACATTTTTCTCACGCTCTTGTTGTAGTTTGCCTCATCTGAAAAATTACCAATAAGATTTCCTCAACATTGTAAAAAGGGTAGCTCACTATCAATTATATCAACTAATTAAACAATTACCTATTTGTTGGCGGCATTGTAAAACTTGCTTCCTCAATTTGCTGAGTATAATGTTGATCTTCTGACCAAAATGTGACAGCTCCTGCTTATGCTCACTGAAAAAGCCATTGTCACGAAACTTGATTAGGAAGACATGTTCAGAGTATGAAAAAAAAATATTAGTACCGATCTTGTAAAGAGTTACTCACGAGTCAGTGGTGAGGCAATCAATCTGAGTGACGATAGCAACAATGGTAATGATAGACCAATAGACATCAACAGGGATTTGCTCCAGGGCAGGTCCCAGAGCAGGAACATCCCTGGTGTCATAGGAGGAGAGGCTTTCGAGCTCAAAGATGACCTCAATGACTTGCAAAGTGGCCTTGATGAGGTTGTTGATCTCCACAATGGCTTGGCGGTGCTTTCGGACGGCTTGAGGCTTAGTGAGGGTGGGAACTCTTTTTAGTATGGCCACTGACTTAGCTATCGGCTCTAGGGGCTGGTTTTGAAGCTGAGCAAGAAGCCAAAACTCACCGTATTCCAGAGCAAAAGCAGCCAAAGTAAGCACTGCTTTCGCATCCCAATTATAGCCTGACAGCTTGTTGAGAATTGAGAGTGTAGTTTTGTGAGCTACGTCCTCGCCAGGAGGCTTGCATGACATCTGCACAACCACACCATCTCAAGGTGCTCAATTTATTGTCTTAAACCATCACACATTATTACTTTAGAACTTAGTTATGAGATATTTGTTAAAAGATTCCGCACGCGGTAAAACATAAATTGCAGGAAGAATAGAGCAAATCCTCTGTTTTCTTTATAGAATGAAAAACACAAAGCAAAAAGGCATGTGCTGCCGGGAAAAGATGTTTCACATTTTCTTTCTCAGATGTTTGGTTGGATCTGATTATCTTTATCACAAAGGGTTAAAAATTGCAGATATTGTTTAGAATATCGTGAAGGAAAACTTCTTGAATAGGCACTCAGTTGCTGCAGTTGGCAACGGCCTGATGGCATTTGCCTCTTTACAAAAATTTGTCTCATAGTACACATAAGTGCGCTTGTATCATGCTTCACAGTTTAAAAGGTTCCAGATGAGTGGGAGAAGGAAAACCACCTCAGATGAAATCTGCTTGATAGTACACAAGGGCGAGAAGAAGCTGGCGTGGGGAATCTTATCGTCAATGTGCTCTGGGCTTCCAGTGTGTCCCTGTAAATGTAATTACAAGGACCAGCTCCATTAGTTACTCAAGCAAACAATTATGGAGCCAGAGGACTAAAGGAAAGAAAATCCCAAAAGGAAAGAGCAGAACAGCAGACCTGGACGACGTTGTCAACAATGTGGGTAGAACGCTTAAGGATGTTGTCAACAAGATCAAAAAGAGGGGCGACATCAAACTTGGCATCAGAATGAACGTGGGTGGTGTAAATTTGGTCGAGGATTTGCTCATCGGAGAGGGTCAAAGGGTTGTGTTCGTGCTCACCGTGGTTCAGAATAGCCTTAATGATGCCGGCCATGGCTGATTTTCTCTGGTAACTACTAAGCGAAGGGGTTGGCTGGATATGTTTCAGAGAGAGGAGTCGAGCTTGCAATGCATTGCTGTGACACTACAGCACCGTATTTATAGGCGCGAATTTTGAATTTTCCTTTTTTTCAGAAAATAAATTACGAAAACGTATGTGTGATTAGAGTGGCTGTGAAATGGCCGGGGTAGGAAGGTCAGGTCACGGCGCTTGACGCCAAACCCAACAATTCATTTCACGTGCTTAAATATTTGAATCAATTTAATATTACTATCTTTTAAACCCCCCCCCCCCTCAAACGTGTAAGGTTCTCCTCACATCCTCACTACAGGCTCTGGATCCCCCGGTTCCTGGATGTTCGATGCGTTTCAGGATAGAGATTAGGGATATTTTGTCTTGATTGTTTTGTTAGATATCCTATTTTAATATTGACATACAAAATAATAAAATTTAATTTGAATAGCAATATCTATGTCAAAATCATTATGGTTTCGTGCGTTTGAAAAATCAATTACATTACTCATGACATTTTATGAGGTTAAGATAACTTCATACAAACCGTTTAATTTAAATTTTTTTATTAATTTAAAATCCCCATTATAATTTTCTTGCTAACAAATATTTTTATTTTATAATTATAATTATAATTTTTAACAATTTTCACATTAAAATCATATAATATAAAATACTATTATTCAATAAAATTTATATCCATTTTAATTATTTTATATGAAAATTTATTTTTTATTAATTATCCAAACAAATTTTAATATTTTTAACTGATTTTTATTTTAATACAAGTTTGTATAAATTAGTTTTGTTACCCATAATTCAAACATACAGTAAGTTGTAACTTGTAATACGGTCATGATTTCATTAGTTTCGTCGTACTTTAAAAGGTAGAGAAAAGAAAGTCATCACGATCTGCAGCCTTGTTTGTATTTAGTTATTTTAAACTAGATTAAGGTATATCTAGCATCCTAAAACATTTTTTTAGATGCATCTAACACCTTAAAGCATTTTGTAATATATACAGCACCTTAAAATACTTTTCAGGGGTACCCAACACCCTGAAGTATATTTTTGCACTGATATTGGATGTACCAAAAAATATTTTTGAACGTTGAATGCACCTAAAAATATTTTACGGTACTGAACGCACTCAAAAACTTTTTTCAGGATGTTTCAGTATTGAATACATCACAAAATACTTTAGAATGTTGGATGCGCCTGAGAAAATATTTTGAGATATTGGATGCGACTTAACGCTTTTAAATTTTAAATGTTTTTAAGTATTTTCATACTACTTTTAGTTTTTAATATAAAAATTAGTTTGATATCTAATTTAGTTTTAAGTGTAAGTTTTAATTCACTTTATTTATCATATTCATTCATCTTTTTTCAAAGTAATCTTTATCCTGTATTCCCAAAAAGAGGAAAGACGTGTTTGTAGGAAGCGTTTGCACTTCGCAGATACGCAAACGTGCGTGAACCGGCAGAAGGACGAAAACGGTGCTCCAAAAATGTGGCCACAAAATGATCCAAGTCATACAACACACGGTGAAAACGCAAAAACAAGAAGAGGCTCAAGCTGCGGCTACGAGTTGGAGATGATTTTTATTTTTCACTCTCTGATGTATTTTTCTTGTTTTATTTATAAAACACTTTCAGCATATTTCACATAGATAAAAAATCTTAAATTTTATTAATTCTTATTTAAAATTTAATAATTTTTTATTTTATTCCTATTTAATATTTATTATATCTCATGTAAATAAAATTAATATAATAATAAATCAACAGTAAAATTATATATCTATACAAAAAAATTTTCTCAATGTCCTGTAAATAGAATAAAAAAAATCTCCTCTCTTTGCTTGATAATTAGGACCAGGAGTATTTTTCAGTCTTATTTTAATCATCGAATACTACCCCACTTAGGGTTTGTTTGGTTGGAAGAGAGGGGAAGGAAAATGAGCCTCTCCCCTCATTTGGTTAAAAATTTTGGAGGGGAGGGGAACTAAAATGTCCCCTCCCCTCCCCCTCCCCTCCCTCCCCCCATTTTGGCTCCCCTTCAAATTGGGGGTTTTTGGAGGGGAGCCAAAACTTTGAATCATTATGCCCTTATAATTTTTTTTAATATTCCACTTCTACTCAAAAATATATTATTATAATATTTATTTCAAATAAAAAATATATTATCCTAAGTAAAAAAATAAAAAATATATACATTATTATAATTAAAAATATATTATAAAAATTATTTAAAATAAAAATATAATATTATAAAATTAATTGTTTTTTATAAATATATTATTTATTAAATATATTTTAAAGCTGGAAAAAAAGATAGCCTAAAGAGAATAAAATTTCATTTTTCTTAGAGCATACAAAATTTGTTAATTTCATTATTTTAAATATATTATTATATTAATTAGAATAAAAAAGTATTGTATCAATTTTTTAATACACAGATTAATATGATAAGACTGAATTTTTATTAAATTATATGATTTAAATTAAGATGTAGATTAATTTATATAATATATCAATAAAAAAAACATAAACTAATATGTAAGGGTAAAATGGTAAATTGATTATTACTATCATTCCCCTCCCCTCCTTGAACCAAACAAAGGATCATTAAATACCCTCCCCTCCCCTCTTTTTTAATGAAACCAAACAAGGTGAGGATGAAACCTCCCCTCCCCTCCCCTCAAACCAAACAGGCCTATGTTTGGCTCAATGAGAGAAAGGGGAGAGGAGTGATTTTAATAGAATGAAGGGAAGGGGAGGAGAGTGGAAGGATTTGAATATTATCTTATTTGGATTTATAAAAAAAGAGAGGAGGGGAGGGAAAAATATTTTAATATGGACAATTTTGTTTTTATTTTATTTAAGATATGGGCATAATGGTTCAACATGACAAAATATGGACATAAGATCACAACATGACAAATATGAGCATAATGGTGAGAGGTTGAGGAGGGGAGGGGAGGTTGAGGAGGGAGGGGAGGGAAATTTGGAGGGGAGGTTGAGGAGGGGAGGGGAGGGAAATTTTTTTAAAATTTTCTCTCCCCTCCTAAAATTTGTGTGTTACCAAATAAGAGAAAATGATTAAAATCCCTCCTCTTCTCTCCCCTCCCTTCCAAATCCCTCAAACCAAACACATGGAAGGCGACAGCGAAGCCAGGGGTAAGATCTGCTGGTGGGGGCCACATGGTAGGCGCGTTTGATTCCAGGGCATTTATTATTTGAGGAGGATGGGGTGAACCGTCAGGAGCAAAGAGACGAAAGAGGAGACCACTGAGGAGGCATTCATTTATATATTTACAACAAAAATGTCCTATATTGTCATTTCAGAACACGAATCCAAATTCCAGTTTCTACGGCAATACCAATACGAACCCCAAATAATTAAATTACAGGGTTCCAATTTTCACACGAGTCCATTAACTGTAAATATTTTGGAAGTGGGATCCACGAGGGAAGAAAACACCAAACGAATGTTTAAAAAGTGTAACGTAAAGTTTACAGGGTATGTTTATAATTAAATTAAACGCCCCGGTGAATACTCATCTCATTCCATTTATAAAGTACTTCTAGTATGTTTCATACAGACTAAGAAAAATCTTAAACTTTATTAACTCTCATTTAAAATTTAATAACTTTTCAATTTTATTCCTATTTAATATACATCTTACCTCATATAAACAAACTCAACATAATAATAAATGAAGGATAAAATTGTACAGCCATACAAAAAATTTCTCTCAGTATCCTATAAACAGGATCTGAAAATATTTTCTCTATATCCTATAAATAGGATCAGATGCTGTATGTGTAGAAAATATTTTCTCTCTGTGATCGAAATTGTTGGGACCACCGACCAGTAGGGCACGAGACACGCAAGGGCATGATGGATACTAATACTATACGAGTGATTGCGAAAAAGGGGGAGAAAAAAGAAAAAGAAAAGGCATTTGGGGACCGGGCATGGCACTCGTTTGGCGACGTGGCGGGCACCAGAAAGCCGCTTCACATTTCACAGTCTCCTCGTGACTCTCGCCACCACTGCCTTCCATCCACGCCTTCCCCCACCCATTTTCCTCTTCCCCTTGTCCTTTCCCTCCCTCTTCTACTCACTTCTACTATTACTCATTGTTTGTGTTTGTTTTATTTTCAATTCCTATTATTCGCGTTTTATGTTCCTTCACAAGCCGCAGATTTTTATTATTTTCCATTACTTTTTTGCCCACTATTTTTTTTTATTTCTTTCGTTTCTTATTAATCATGTTAATATGTTTTCCTTTCAATTTTTATTATTCTATCATATCTTCATTATAAGTTTTAAATAACCAGTTCACAAATAATGAATAATTAATTAAAATTAATTAAAAATAATAAATCAGTTAGAAATACACTTTTATTTTTAAATATGTCCTTATAATAAATAAAAAAATAAAATAGAATGTGTGAAAAAATATGATAAGAGAGAAATATTAAAAAATATATTACTATTAAGATAAATCTAAATTAAAACTTATAAAACAGACCACACTCTATCCCATATTTAAAGTTTATAAATAGGATTAAAAAAAATATAAGAGGCTTCTAATATCTTCATGTCGAGGACGGGTAACATGCGGGCGTGTCGGGATTCCGGAGGAACCAGACGACGTCCAGCTCCAGGCCCCCAGCGTAAAGCCTCAAATTGTCGTATTATTAATTAAAAAAAAAAAAACTCTTCTTTCCTTGTTTTCCCCACTCATTTGAAAGGCTGAGATGTCCTTCAAGTGGATAAACTCGTAAACACGAGCACAAATCATCGGCCACATGATTTCCGCTTGAATTTTATTTTTTACGTGCATTTATAATTTAAGAACATTAAATATTATTACTTCCGATGAAACTAGTTAACTAATTTAAATATATTAAAAAAATAAATTAAATTAGTTATTCTTGATAAATATGTGTTGTATTTCTTAAAATATTCTTGCTAATTAAATTTATTGGATATAACCACTATTATTAGAAAGACTATCTTAAATAAATAAATAAATATGAGAGACAAAGTGTATTAGAATCTTATATTTAAAATCAAAATAAAATTTAAATGAGATTTTATATTAAGAACCAGGGTAGTAATATTTCAAAAATAAAACACATGATTACATGTGTGATTAGAGACATATTTTAGAAAAATTTAGTTTTTCTTGTTTAAGTAATCCCATTGTTCACTTGACCAAAAAAAAAATCCCATTGTTCACAAGCTGGCTGCATAAAGTAATTAAGTAATTAATTAATTAAGGCTGCATAATTTTGGGTACAAACCGTTTAATTTAATTTTTTTTATTAATTTAAAATCCCTATTATAATTTTCTTGCTAACAAATATTTTTATTTCATAATTTTAATTTTAATTTTAATTTTTTTAACAATTTTGGCATTAAAATCATATAATATAAAATACTATTTTTTTAATAAAATCTATGTCCATTTTAGTTATTTTATATGTAAACTCATTTTTTATTAATCATCCAAACAGATTTTAATATTTTTAACTGATTTTTATTTTATTTAAGTTTGTAAAAATTAGTTCTGCTACCCATAATTCAAACGCACAGTAAGTTGTAACTTATAATACAGTCATGATTTCATTGGCTTCATCGTACTTCAAAAGGCAAAGAAAAGAAAGTCATCCTTGTCAAAAAAAAAAAAAGAAAGAAAAGAAAGTCATCGTGATTTGCGGCCTTGTTTGTATTTAGTTATTTAAATTAGATTAAGATATATTCAGTATCTCGAAATATTTTTTCAAGTACATTCAGCATTCTAAAATACTTTTTCAGATACATCTAACACTCTAGAGTATTTTGTGATACATGCAGCAGCCCGAAATACTTTTTAGGGGTGCTCAACACCTTGAAGTATTTTTTTACTCTGATACTAGATGCACCAAAAAATATTTTTGGGTATTAGATGTATCTAAAAATATTTTACGATACTGGAAGCACCTAAAAAAATATTTCAGGATCTTCTGGTGCTGAATACATCACAAAAGATTTTAGAATATTGGATGCACCTGAGAAAATACTTTGGAATGCATCGATTTAATGCTTTTAAATTTTAAATGTTTGTAAGTATTTTCATACTTCTTTTAATTCTTAATATAAAAATTAGTTTGATATCTAATTTAGTTTCAAGTATAAGATCCTAACTCACCTTATCTATCATATTTATCCATCTTTTTTCAAAATAATTATTATAATAGTTGCACATGTTAAATATTCTATAAAATAGTAATTCTAATTAATACATATTATTAGCAAGGATATTCCATGACATATTTATTACTAATAATTAATTTAATAAAAAAATTTAATCTATTCAAATCATTTAACTAAGTTAAGAATTCAAAACAATATAAGTTAAAATAAAGTTTTCTGCAAGGCTTATCTTGTGTTCCCAAAAAAGAGAAAAACGTGTTTGCAGGAAGCGTTGGCACCTCGCAGATACGCAAACGTACGTGAACCAGCACAACGACGAAAACGGTGCTCCAAAAATGTAGCCACAAAATGATCCAAGTCACACAACACACGGTGCAAACGCAAAAACAGGAAGAGGCTCAAGCTGCGGCTAAGAGTTGGAGATTATTTTTATTTTTCACTCTCTGATGTATTTTTCTTATACTACTTATAAACTATTTTCAGCATATTTTATATACATCAAGAAAAATCTTAAATTTTATTCACTTTTATTTAAAATTTAATAACTTTATAACTTTATTTTTATTTAATGTTCATTATATTTTATGTAAATAAAGAGTAAAATTTTATATCCATATAAATTTTTTTTAATATCTTATAAATAGGATAAAAAAAGATCTCCTTCTTTATTCTATAAATAAGACCAGGAGTATTTTTCAGTCTTATTTTAGGGTGTGTTTGGATGACTTCAAACCGTGGTTTGGAAAAGTGATTCTGGAGAATAGATTCTGTGGAGAATAGATTCTGAGAAAAAGTGAATCATCAAATACTATCCCGCTTGTGGAAGGCGACAGCGAAGTCGGGGGTAAGATCTGCTGGTGCGGGCCACACGGTAGTCGCGTTTGATTCCTGGGCATTTATTATTTGACGAGGGTGGGGCGAGCCGTCAGGAGCAAAGAGACGTAAGAGGGGACCACGGAGGAGGCATTTATCTATAGTTCTTAATATAATACTTATTTAATTAGTTTAATTAGATTATAAAAGTTAGACAATTTACTTAATTATAAAAAATATGACACATTTTTTTTAAAATACTCTAATCGTCTTTTTTAATACCTCATCTTCCTCTTCTACTTGATTATAGTTGAGGAAATATCCATAGGGGTAATTTAGAGAAAATTAATAAATATGAAAAATGAGTTTTATATTTAGAAACAAAGCTAACTCAATAATTAGATCCTATATTAAGGACATGAGGAGTATATTTGCAACAAAAATGTCCTATATTGTCATTTCAGAGCACGAATCTGACTTCCAATTTCTACGGCAATACTAATACGACCCCCAAATAATTAAATTACAGGGTTCCAATTTTCACCCGAGTCCATGAACTGTAAATATTTTGGAAGTGGGATCCACGAGGGAAGAAAACACCAAACGGATGTTTAAAAAGTGCAACGTAAAATTTACAGGGTATGTTTATAATTAAATTAAACGCCCCGCTAGTGAAAATATTGCATGTGTACAAAAATTATATTACTCATTTAATGCGAAAACGATCGAAATTGTTGGGACCACCGACCAGTAGGACACGAAACACGCAAGGGCATGATGGATACTATACGAGTGATTGCGAAAAAAAGGGAGGAAAAAGAAAAAGAAAAGGCATTTGGGGACCGGGCATGGCACTCGTTTGGCGACGTGGCGGGCACCAGAAAGCCGCTTCACATTTCACAGTCTCCTCGTGACTCTCGCCATCACAAGCCGCAGATTTTTATTATTTTCCATTACTTTTTTGCCCACTATTTTTTAAAAAATTTCTTTCGTTTCTTATTAATCATGTTAATATGTTTTCCTTTCAATTTTTATTACTCTATCATATCTTCATTATAAATTTTAAATAACCAGTTCACAAATAATAAATAATTAATTAAAAATAATCAATCAGTTAGAAATACACTTTTATTTTTAAATATGTTCTCATAATAAATAAAAAATAAAATAGAATGTGTAAAAAAATATAATAAGAGAGAAATATTAAAAATGTTAAAAAATATACTAAATATTAAGACATACCTAAATTAAAACTTATAAAACAAACCATATTCTTTTTCATATTTAAAGTTTATAAATAGGATTAAAAAAAATATAAGAGGCTTTTAATATCTTTATGTCGAGAACGCGTAACATGTGGGCGTGTCGGGATTCCGGAGGAACCAGACGACGTCCAGCTCCAGGCCTCCAGCGTCAAGCCTCAAATTGTCGTATTATTAAGGGTGTGTTTGGATGAAACCAAACTGTGGTTTGAAAAAGTGATTCTGGAGAATAAATTCTTGGGAGAATAGATTTTGGAAAGAATAGATTTTATGAAAAAGTGATTCTGAGAAGTGAGAGTATTTGGATAGTTGTTATCAGAAGAACTTTTTATATATACAAATTACTAAAAAAAAAGACATAAGTTAATATGATAATTACAGAAAAAATAGATTTTATGATATATTTTAATTTGAAGGAATAAAATTGTTAATAATATATTTTTATTAACATAATTAATAATACATAAGATAATATAATTAATAAATAATTAATATGTATATATATTTATAAAATATAAGATTAAATATGTTTATAAAAAAATAACAAGATACATATCCTATAGGCTCTCACTCTCCCTTTTTCTCCAAAAGCAAAATTTTTTTACTTTTTCCAAAACCATGGTTTTGGTTTTTGGGTGGGTGTTTGGGTGATTTATCCCAGAACCATGATTTGGGGTGTCACCCAAACACAGCCTAATTTAAAAAAAACAAACCCTTCTTTCCTTGTTTTCCCCACTCATTTGAAAGGCTCAGATGTCCTTCAAGTGGATAAACTCGTAGACACAAGCACAAATCATCGGCCACATGATTTTCGCTTGAATTTTATTTTTTACGTACATTTATAATTTAATAACATTAAATATTACTACTTCCGATGAAACTAGTTAACTAATTTAAATATATTTAAAAAATAAATTAAATTAGTTATTCTTAGTAAATATGTGTTGTATTTCTTAAAATATTCTTACTAATTAAGTTTACTGAATATAACTATTATTATTAGAAAGACTATTTTAAATAAATAAATAAATATGATAGACAAAGTGTACTAGAATCTCATATTTAAGATTAAAATAAAATTTAAACAAGATTTTATATTAAGAACGGGAGTAGTAATATTTCAAAAATAAAATACATGATTATATATGTGACCAGAGACATATTTTAGAAAAAATTAGTTATTCTCGTTTAAGTAATCCCATTGTTCACAAGCCGGCTGCATAAAGTAATTAAGTAATTAATTAATTAATGAATGTTGATAATATTACCACCAAACTGGTGGCAGAGGAAGCAGAAGGGGAACGAGGTGATCCGTTGTGGTGACTCGGGTGAAACCAACGTCACGCGAACCGCAAACACGCCATCCAAAGATCCCATCCCAACACCGATGTGCTCATTTCGTCCTCTGTCTTGGTCTCGTTTTCTCACTCTGTCCTTATTCTGGCGTTCCCATCACACGTTTTTGTTCCAAACTCGCATCCGAAGTTACTGCAATCCCGCGCTTCTTTTAACCTTTGGTTCATCCCACATGATTTCGCCCCCGCCTGTTAAAAATTAAAGTGAAGTAGGAAAAAGCAGCTTTGACTGTCCCCGCTAAACAATACCTATCTAAAAATATTTTTATAATATATGAAATAAATATATAAAAAAAATTATTTTGATTTATATAAAAGTACCCTTAAAAACTAATTTTTATGATATCCAAGCACTTTTTAATTCATAATGTAAGTACCAAGAAAAACCGCGCATCCCTCCTCCTCAAATCCCATTCTCTTACGCACGTTTTCATTTTCACTTTCCCTTGGGTTGTTAGGCACCAAAGTTCCCTTTAACTCCTCCACGTGGCACCTTTTATCAATTATCACCCCCGTTTAATATAATACAAGCTTAATATGGTTTTTATTCTTCCAAATTTATCATCATTTTGATTTTAGTCTCTTAAATTTTAAACCCTTAAACCTTTTTTCATTTAAAATATTAGTTTCTATAATTTTAAAAAAACCTAAATTAGTTTGTCCTTTAAGAGATCAAAACATATTGTTTGAAACATGAAAATTTAAAGCAAAATTTATTTAAATTTGATGAACTAAAGATCATATTAATTCTTAATTGAAAAAAAAAGTGGTTTCCCCCCTCAAACGCTTAAGGTTCTCTTCACATTTTCATTACTGGCTCTGGATCCCCTGGTTCCTGGATGTTGGATGCGTTTCAGGATAGAGATTAGGGATATTTTGTCTTGATTGTTTTGTTAGATATCCTATTTTAATATTGACATACAAAATAATAAATTTTAATTTAAATAGAAATATTTATGTCAAAATCATTATGGTTTCGTGAGTTTGAAAAATCAATTACATTATTCATGACATTTTATGAAGTTAAGATAACTTGCAATATATAATTCTTGCTTGCCATGTTAAAAAAGAAAAAGAAAAAGAAAAAGAAAGAAACATTCAAACCAAAGCATCGAGCATATTTATTGGCGTATATTTGTGTGAAAAAAATATGTTTACAAATAGAAAGGCTTGAAAGAAACATGAATGTGTGAGCTAAGCAGGCTGAACATAAAATTATAGCAAATATTCTCTTCGTTACTAAATAATGCATCATTCTCAAAATTATGCCCATCAATGAGCTTGTTTGTTCTGAATAATTTTCTTGTTTTCCCACGTCTTGCACCCAACTAAATATAGCAAATTTTGAAAACATCATTAAACAGGTGATCTTTAATTTTTTAAAAATGTTAAAGTTTCTGAATTATGTATTATAAAAAGGGGTAGATGTTAAGAAGATTTTGTATTATCTTCTGCCCTAAATGTCGGTGTTAATAGAGGAGATTTTGATAAAAAACACCACTTCCTCACTTATATGAATTTTGTGCGAATCACTCAGCGTAAGGCTGCCTCCGTAAAGTTAACAAACATTTTAACTCCTATACATTTCGGTGTTCTTTTTCTTCCCCCCCCCCCCCCAATGAATCTGTATTTTCGTGTTTTATTTTAATATTTGTTCGTAAGGGATGGATCTCCGCCTAATCTAATCCGTCACGCTTTAGATGGATTTTGAAAACATAAGATTAAGTCGTAGCTTATGATGCATTTATGAGTTCATTAGTTTCATCGTACTTTGAAAGATAAAGAAAAGAAAGTCAGCACGACTTGCGGGCTTGTTTGTATTTAGTTATTTTAAATTTTAAATGCTTATCAGTATTTTTATACCATTGCGGATTCCTAATATGAAGATTACTTTGATATTTAATTTAACCCTAAATATAAGATATTACTTTACTTTGTTTATCATATTTATCTATTTTTTAAAGTAATTTTTATAATAATTACACATGTTAAATTTTGTATCAAATGATAATTTTAACTAATATATATTATTAAGAAAGATATTTTATGACATATTTATTATAAATAATTAATTTAATAAAATTTCTTAATCTACACAAATTATTTAACTAACTTAAGAATCCAAAATAATATAAGTTAAAATAAAATCTTAAAAAATCACAAAAAAGCCCTAAAAATAGAAAAATTACAAATAGGAACCTATTATAATATTTGTATGGGTTTCGTCAGTGATTGATAGGCAAATGAGAATAATTTTCGTGAACAAGTTTCTGTGTGTAATTTTTAATTTTCAGGATTATTTTTTTTTGCAATTTTTCTTAAAATCTCTTCCCAGCCTTATCTTATATTGAGGAAAAAAAATCGGAAAGACGCGTTTGCAGAAAACGTTTACACTTAGGGTGTGTTTGGATAGAATCCAAACCATGGTTTCAGAAGTGTTTTTACGGATTACGAAGTAAATATGTGGAGGAGATTATCTCGTTTTATGAAAAAGTGCTTCTGAAACCACGGTTTGGGGATATCCAAACAGGCCCTTAGTAGATACGCAAACGTACAGGAACCAGCGAAAGGACGAAAACGGTGCTTCAGAAATGTGGACTCAGAATGATGCAAGTCATACAAGCACAGTGAAAACGCAAAAAGCCGAAAAGAACAAGAGGCTCAGGCTGTGCCATGAGTTGGAGATGATTTTTATTTTTATTTTTTATTTTTCACTCTCTGATGTATTTTCAGTCTTATTTTAATCACCAAACGCCATCCCCATTCCCACTCATGGAAGGCGACAGCGAAGGCCACACGGTAGGCGCCTTTGATCGCAGGGCATTTATTAATTGATGACAGTGGGGCGAACCATAAAGAGCGTAGAGACGAAGGAGGGACCACTGAGGAGGCCATTCATTTATAATTTACAACAAAAGTGTCCCCTGCTGTCATTTCAGATAATTAATTCAAAGATAACAAATAATTAGTTAACAATATATTTTTACTTTTACATATGTTTTTATAAATCTACTTTTATTTTTAATTATGTTTTTATAGTAAATAAGAAAAAGGATAAAAGACAATGCGGGATAACAGAGAAATAATTAAAAATATTTAAAAATAACTTAAATATTAAGACAACTCCAAACTGAAATTTATAAAATAAACTACCCTTATTCTTGTATTTGAAACTTATAAATAAGATCAGAGAATGTACAAGACAACTCTAATTTCTATCTTCATTATAATTTTTTAATTTTACCCATTTTTGCATGAAAATATTTTAAATTTAGACCACGTTTTCTCTTATATTTAATGAATTGAAGTGGGGCAACATTCAGAAACTTTAATTAACAAGTGATGGTTGGTAATAAAAACCACTTTTTTTTCCCAACGACTATACTAAAACAAAACTTTTTTTTTTTTTATGCAAGAGAAAAAAAACACGGAGAACGTGTAACATGTGGGGGTGTGTCGGGATTCCGGGGGGGACGACCCGACGTCCAGCTTCAGGCCTCCAGCTCAACGCCTCAAACGTCGCGCCTATGACGTCAGGCCTTGGGCCCATCGCTGACGTACTCTTTTTTGGGGTTTTGTCCATATGAACAAATTGTCGTATTATTATTATTATTTTTAAAAATCTCCTCTCTGCCTGTTTTCCCCCCTCATTTGAAAGGCTCAGATGCCCTTCAAATGGATAAACTCACAGACGCAAGCACAAATCATGGGCCACATGATTTCCCCTTGAATTTTATTTTATTTTCACATGCATTCATAAATTAAATATTAATACTTCAAAAATACAATACATGGTTATATATGTGACTAGAGAACATGACATGTTTAAAAAATTTAGTTATTGTCGTCTAAGTAATCCCAGTGTCACAAGCCGGCTAAATAAAGTAATTAAGTAGTAATTAATTAATTAAGTAATGTTGATAATATTACCAAACTGGAAGGCAGAGGAAGCAGAACGGGATATGATCGGGTGAAACCAACGTCACGTGAACCGCAAACACACCATCCAATGATCGCATCCCGATAACCCTCATTTCGTCCTCTGCCTCTGCCGCGTTTTCTCACTCTGTCCTCATTCTCGCGTTCCCATTGCACGTTTTTGTTCCCAGCCCGCATCCAAAGTTAGTGCGATGCCAAACTTCTTTTAACCTTTGGTTCATCCGGTTTCTGCTCCCACGTGACTTCGCCCCCACCTCTTAAATAAAGTAAAGTGGGAAAAAGCAGCTTTAATTATAGTGTCAGTACGGAGGAAAACTGTGCATCCCTCTTTCTTCAAATCCCATTCTGTTACGCACGTTTTCTTTTTCACTTTTCTTGAGTTGTTGCGCACAAAAGTTGCCTTTTAACTCCTCCACGTGGCACCTTTTATCAATTATCACCCCGGTTTAATATTAGGGGAATATAATTTTTATTTCCTTCAATTTATCATTATATTTTTTGATTTTAGTCTCTCATGTTTTAAATTATAGATTTCTAACCACTTAAAATTTTTTTATTTAAAATATCAATCGTTTTAATTTAAAAAATATATATAAACTATTTTACCTTTTAAAAGAATCAAAATATATTATTTGCAACTTGAAGATTTAAACCAAAATTTATTTAAATTCGAGGGACAAAAAATTAAATTAACACTTAATTTTAAAAAACATATTATGTAATTTTTATAAGTAATTATATATAATGTGTAATTTATTATATGTTATATGTACTGTGTAATTATTGTCCTATCTACTTTGCTGTTGCCTCAACTATAAAGGATAGCATCAGATCAAAAAAAAAAAAAACTATAAAGGATAGTCGGGTCCAGCTGTTGGGACATTAGATGTATTTTCACAACGATTTCTTGGTTAATTTTTTATAAGGAACATATAAACTAATGTGATACTATTTACTTTCTTAACTTATTTTCTTATTTTAAAATTTTGAGCAAAAAAATTTAAAAAATGACATTCCTGCAGCATATCATCAATACACTGCCTTCATCATAATCATAGTCAAATTTGTTGTTAGTTTTGTTTGCTTCCTTGTTCTATTTAATAAACTAAACATAATGTGAAAAAAAAGTGATTTACAGAATTTATTTAAGTATCGGAAAAGCTTAGCAAATTGATTTCATTAGTTTATATTTGTCCTCGTGACAAGTGGTTGCATTTTACTTAAGTTACAAAAATTATAAATGTAGCATTTCGAAGATAAAAATTACGTCGGACATTTTTTAATGAAAATTACCACGAAATCATGGGGCATCAGGTGACCAGAAGAAAATTAGTATATACCCTCCCTTCGTTCCAAAAACACAAACGGAGAAAAACAGGGCATTAGAAGTTTAGAACTATTGAGCATATAAGTCTCTGTTTGGTAAAAAACAAAAAATTAATTCAATTTTTTATTTTGATTTTTATTTTAGTTTTGATTCTTTAAATTTCAAATTATAAATTTTCACCTTTTTCTTTCATTTAAAATATTGATCTATATAATTTAATAAATATCTAAATCAAAATCTATAGTTTAAAATTTGATGGACTAAAATCAACATCAAGATAAATTTGAGAGATAAAAATTATAAATTAACAAAATATAAAGGGGTGATGGAAAAAGGAACTATAGAATAAGCGTATCTCGACCTGAACGAATTACCAACTATTCATGTGACTTTTCAAATCCTAAAATCCATCCTCTACGTTTCCCATCAGTTATCATAGCAAGGTAATCCCTGTTTAGAATTAATCGCACAACTATGAAGTCAACAGGCAAGTATTTAAACTTAACACATTAAACGACATAGATGTAACATTACAAAGAGTGTCCTAGCACAGCAAGAAACACATACTGGTACGGAACTTACACATACTAAGCTTTTTTTTTTTTTTCCCCCCCCCATTTGACAGATACAAACTAAGCCAACAGCACATAAGCATACCAGATAGATAACATAGGCATCTTTATTAGACTAGAGAGAAGCATAGTCCGAAACTCTTCCTCATTCTAACACAACCAGCCAGGCTTATGCTTTAAACCGGAGAATTGGGAGCTCCCTCAGCTGCGGCTGCCGCGCATTACCATTTCGTGATATGTTTTAACCTTCTGGTGATATTCTTTGACAGCGAACTCGAATCCATTCTTCAGCATGCTCTCTCTCCATCTCTCAAACTCTGCCACCGTCTTCAAGATTGTGGGGCCGTGACCACTCAGCACCAGAGACGCTCCTTTGATGAACAGAACCCATCCTCCTTCGTTCTTGTGTGAAATCATCTGCTGTATTTCATCAGGCACGGCTTCAACAGTCTTATAAGACTGCGGCACGAACAAGCTCTCTATGCCACTCCAAAATCGACCTAAGAGGCTCCTGTCCTCGTCTACATAGAACAACTCTATTGAAATCCTGGCTTTCTTTAAGATGGGTTCATGTTTAAGATCAGTGGCGTACTTGGTGAACCTTCGAGTCCACTGTGAGTCATTGCCGCCAAACAAAAATATGTATTTACGCTCCTTGATCTGTTTCAATGAGTTACAAATTGAATGATTAATGTAAGCTGAAAGCAAAGACACTGAAGAGATTTTCATTTTTCTTTGGTGAGCATTGTGTGGTCTAAAGTGCATACCCAAAGGTCAATGGAGGGGTGTATATTGCAAACAACTGTTTCGACCCAGTTGGTGCTACTTTCAACCTTGGTTTCAGTTCTGGTTCCACTGGAGGCTGTAAAAGGGAAGGCCTTCATCCCCTGAACCTGAATCAGGTGGAATGCATCAGTGTTAAGAACCTTCCCTTGAGCGTTCAGCACCACAACCACCGGCTTCTTCCTGAAATGCCATTCCTCCCTAATATACTTGTACCCTGCCACACTTCCAAAGTGTTCCACCACGTACCATGGCATCGTAGTTTTCAGAATCTCAAATTTCTCGCGCAACTGGTCATTCCACTCCTCTACGATGGGTATCCACACAATCTTATATTGATTATTTGCCTTGATAAATTCATAAAGTGAAGAGAGAATTGATATTTCTTGCTCTGTGATTTCTAGAGTGGAAATGAACAAGAACAAATGCCTCATTCTCAGCACATCAATGTCAACCTGTTTAGGCACCAAATTGAACAAAATCATAAGAATGCAAACCACCGAATAAAGACAGGATAAACAGGGCCAGATTGTTTGCATATTTTGGCGGACAACTTACAATACAAGTTTAACAGAATACTCAAATTAGGCTGTACGATTAACAAACATAATGTTGCCAGACCTCAATGAGTTTTTCCTTTCTGCGGAACTAGTGAAATTATGCCAAAGTACTTATATTCGAATAGAATTACTTAGTTATCAGTGATAACGCATTTTCTGGAAAAGAAAAAGGTTTCACATGTCCTCATTGTATAGGGTTGCAAGGAAATAGCAGTAGTACTAGTAAGAGTTACAAACCATTTGTTTGGTAGCACCATCAAACAGCTCCTGAGGTCCATCCTTCGAGAAAATCAGGACCTTAAACAGCTCAACTATTTCAGTTGGGGTTCGCAAGAGCTCCACCAGCCTTCCATAGGACTCCAACTCCTCTGTAATTACAGAGAAATCATCTAATCAGCATCCTACACGGCTCCACTTCAAAGTAGGGAAAATACAATTACTTAAAAACTTCGTAAGAGCGTTATATATTAGAAGATCAGACAGCTCTTTATGCTTAACCTATCTGTTGCTTGCAGATCAGGATCAGCTTCCTCAACTCGGCCAGCACTATTCTAGTTTTTTGCCCAAAATAGGACAATTCCTGCCTTTGCTCCCTGAAACCATAGCAATTATAGTCAGTCTACATATTTGCGGCATAGTGAACAATTAAGATGAAGCATGACTTACGAATCAGTAGTGAGGCAATCAATCAGAGTGACGCAGGCTGCGACAGTGATAATAGCCCAATAGACACCAACAGGAATAAGGTCCATTGCATGTGCCAAAGCAGGCACATCCACTGTATCATAAGAGGTGAGCTTCTGAAGCTCAAAGACGGCCTCAATCACTTGCATAGCGGCTTTGATCAGATTATTTACCTCATAAATGTCCAGGAAATGTTCTCGCAGAGCTGCAGGCTTTGTCAGTGCAGAAACTCGCTTCAGCATGGCTACTGATTTGGCCAATTCATCGTTTGGCTGAAGCTGAGAAAGCCACCAAAACTCGCCATATTCCAGAGCAAAGGCGGCAAGAGTCAGAATACCTTTTGCTTCCCAGGAATAGTCGGAAAGCAAATTCAGAATCGTCATAGTAGTCTTGTGAGCAATTTCATCACCGGGGATCTTGCAGCACATCTGCCACCATCCAACCGTCATTACCCTTTCATATATATTTATCTTAGCTGAATTCCTAATCCGTGTACCGGAAGAAACCAGACTATCCCGAAACATCTAATTACGAGCCATAATTACTGAAGCGAAAATGCGCGTAAATTAAGAAAAACGGAAAGATTAAAGGAGTACCAACCTTGGAAGAAATTTCCTTCAACATGTACAATGGAGAAGTGAAGGTGGCTTGGGGAAGCTTGTCATCGACAAACTTGAGGGTCACATCGTTTCCCTCCAAGACATTGTCCACGATATGGGTGGAACCCCGAAGGATGATGTTGACAATGGTGAAAAGAGAGTCGGCATCGAACTTGGTGTCGCTGGGTACATGAGTAGCGTAAACCTTCTCCAAGATCTCTTGATCGGACATGGTCAAAGGATTTTGAACTTCTTCATCCTCACTTTGAAGGAGAGATCTCAGAGAACGCCTCAAAGGAGCCATGAGGTGAATTTCCAATTTCGTGATGAAGCTCAGCTGATCAAAACTCGTTCTGGAGCTCGGTGTTGGTGGAGGCGAACTGTGTGAAGTGAATAGCTACCAATATCATTCCTGCTTTTTTCGTTTTATTATTGCCGTTGTTATTTATTATCATAATTATAATTATCATGTGTAATTTGCAGGATATCACCCCCCCCCAATTCTTCACGTGCTTTGAGTCAACGGAAAAGTTTTCTTGTCCACTTATAAGGAAAATGGGCATGTAATTAAAACCGGAAAAACAGACTGAACCCTAGGCCGATGTGTTTAGACTTTGAAATTATAAAAACTGGATTTGAAATTTTTTTCCTGAAATGAGAAACAGACCCTAGAGGGCTGGCCTTGAAGGGCCGAGGACTTAAAAGGACCGATCCTAAAGGGTCTAGGATTGGCCCGTATAGGCCTTTTTATAATTTTTTTTTGTTTTTGTAAATTTTTTATGAAATTATAATATTATTAATTTTTTACATTTTCAATAATATTTCAAATATTTAGTTATTATTATCATTTTAAAATTAAATTTTACATAATAATTTGATTTATTTAGTTTTAAACAATAATTTATCCAATTAAATTTTTAAAAAATAGGTTAATTTGGACTTTAATAATGATTTGATTTATATTATACGTGTTGATATTTTAAACAATATATATTTGATAATAGAGTATTTTTATACTTATATAACTTGTGATTCTATAATTTGAATTAGAAATTCATAAGTTTCAACAGCAATGTTTTTCACATTAAAGTAAAATAATAACTAGATTGAAAATTTAAAAGTAAATTTCCTATAAAGAAGAAAAACTTAATATTTTTGTTACGAAAAAAAAACATACTTATGAAGGGGAGTAATTGATTGTAGTGATGACGAAGTTTCAAAAATGCTTGTGACTTAATTTTATTCATATTTATGTTTTTTATTAACAATTTTATTGGTTTATTTTTATTTTTTGAAAAAAATATGAGAAGTATAAAAAATAGTTTTTTTTCTTAAATGGGCCAAAAGCCCGCGGGCCGACACTGAGCCGGTTAGCTTAAGGGCTGGGACTAACAAATTGTGGTATTTTTAAAATTTCGACCTTAGAGAGCCAACTCTTTTAAGCTTGCTAACCCTAAAGGGCCAACCCTGGAGGACCGAGTCGGCCTTGATTCCTACCTCTACATGTAATAGTTGTCCTTTTAATTTACCCAAAAAAAAAAATGCTATCACTATTTATGGGGACTGCTACTGTGACAATAAGTCAATAAGAAAGGAAAGACTGAGGGTTTGTTTGGGTGCCCCCAAAATTATGATTTGGGAGGCAAAACCATGATTTATGTGGGATGTCATCCAAATAACATTGAACCTTGGTTTGTTCTGAAACCTTGGTTTGACGCGGTAAAACCATAGTTTGCCTAGAAGCGGAAATTTGTCACTTTTGGAGACTGAAATTTGAATAATGAACAAGTCAGAAGGCCAACGGTATATTTGACCAAAAACACCCCAATTATTTCACCCATTATTTCACTAGCTCGAAATCGCCACCGATCACAAACATCAATTATTTCACCCATTACCCAACGGAAAAAAAATCATTTTTCTATTAATTATTATTAATTTATGTTATCTTATATGTTATTAATTATGTAGTAAAAATTATTTTATTAACAATTTTATCTCTTCAAATCAAAATATATATAAAATCTATCCCCTATATAATTATCATATTAATTTATACCCTTTGTTGTAATTTGCACATGTAAAAAGTACTCATAGTAACAACTATCCAAACACTTTCACTTCTCAAAATCACTTTTTTTACAAAATGCATTTTTACAAAGGGATGTTTGGATAAACCAAATCATGATTTGAAAAATAGCTTTTGAAGAATAAATTCTTGAGAAAATAGATTTGTGTGAAGAAGTGATTCTGAAAAGTAAGAGTGTTTGGATAGCTGTTATCAGAAGCACTTTTTATATGTGCTAATTACTAAAATGAGGCATAAATTAACAGGATAATTACATAAAAGATGAATTTATAATATATTTTAATATGAAGGAATAAATTGTTAATAATATATTTTTTACTAACATAATTAATAACATGTGAGATAATGTAATTAATAATTAATTAATGTGTATATATATTTATAAAATATAAGATTAGATATGTTATAAAAAAATAATTAAGGGGTGTTAAAATCATATTATCATTGAGATCTACTCTGACAGGCACAATCATACTTTCTAATTTGAGCCAGAAGCAGAATGGATTCACTTTTTTTGAAACTACGGTTTTGAGTTCAAAACCATGGTTTCAGACCAAAACCATGGTTTGTTAATTTTATCTCCTATTTGGCAACTTTTTTTACCCAAACAATGGTTTTGGTTCCCAAACCATGGTTTGGGATGTAATGCAAACAGGCCTAAAATCTATTTTTTAAAAGCTATTCTTTAAATTATAGTTTGGTTTCATCCAAAGCCCTCCTGGGTCAGGCCGTGGCTTGTGGTAAATCAAAGCTGAAGTTGTCTGGCGTTGCAGGCAGCGGGGTTTTCCGGCTACTTGCTAAAAAGAAACATTGTTTTTCATTCGGAAAATAAAAAAGAACCATTGTTTGTTCAGGTTTTTAATTGTTAATGAGATGCAGACAAAAATTAATCTGGTTTTACGTTGCTAGGCATTTCATTAAGATACAAATGGTGCGCGTTTGTATTGGTACAGTACCAAACCAAAGCATGCCCGTTTTCCTCGGCATCATATCCACGGCTGTTATGTTAGAGTCAGAGGTGTTTCAATTACTGAAAAAATATTTTAAAAAATATTTTTCGTAAATTGAGATAAACTCTTTTATATATATTTTTATATATTGTAAAAATATTTTTAAAACTATGATTTTATTTCACCCAAACACTTTTATTTTTCAACACTTGTGCTATGTCAATAAAATCTTGCCATAAATGTAAATTTTCAGAGGACCTTATGAATACATTTTTTGTAGTCCTTCAAAAAAAAATTGTATATACAGGAGACTCGCATTTTTTAAAGTGAAATTTAGTAGCATAAAATTAATTATTTTTTAATAGCCGGACACCCCAATATATTTTACCGCAAATGAATGATGCGATGGGATAGAGATTGTATTTTTATAGTGGGTAGGAGCTGGATCTCAAAAGCTAGCTTGTGTTGCTAAACATGCCAAATCTTAATAGATATTTAAATAGAAACCAAATCATAGTTTTAGAAGTAATTTTATAGGATATGAAATAAATATATAAAACAATTTATATTATTTGTAAAAAAATATTTTTTTTAAAAATACTTCTCATAATATTGAAACACCCTGTAATATCTATTCACTGAACCCTTAATGGATAAAGAGCGGGAAACTGAAAATGGAGATAAAACTGTGACATGCTGTGCCGCGTTCA
This sequence comes from Neltuma alba, assembly GCF_004799145.2. Taxonomy (NCBI): domain Eukaryota; kingdom Viridiplantae; phylum Streptophyta; class Magnoliopsida; order Fabales; family Fabaceae; genus Neltuma; species Neltuma alba. Next base: position 809 of record NW_021635628.1, on the reverse strand, counting down.
GGGGAGGCCAGCGCATGGTCTCTTCCTTTTTATTCTTACCCTGTTATTGAATGAAAAGTTTTAGTAATTGAGATTTAATACTTAAAAATATGACTATATACTACATAATTTAATATTTATTTTTGTATTTATTATCTAAATTATAATTTTACTAATTATTAAAATTTAAACCAATAATAATATTAAAGGAAAAGGATAGGATTGAGAGGAGTGAGAACTACGGCTATTTCAGTCTGCACCGCTTGAACCCATTTCACTGCAGGGTGGTAGGCTAGTCCACCTTTTTTTTAATTTTTTATGCAATCTCAATAAATTATACAGTATAGTTGGAAGATTTTAGCCCTCAAATACCACATGAACATTGTTTTATTCATATCATTGCATACGTGATCAAACGTTATATCCGTGTAGCTATATAAAGAGCATTGTCCATGTTTTTTTTAATTTATTTATTGTGTTACTATGCCACACTTTATAAGATTAAATAAACATGTGATATTTATATATACACACACATAAAAGATTTGCTTGGCTAATTTGGATGAAAAAGCTAGTTAAATTAAATATTGATAAAAATGTGTTAATTTGCTAAAATATCTTCTTAAATTATAAATTAATTCTCATATGATTTTATTACAACCCGCTATTTAACTTGGGATTCCAGTTTAATTTCAACATTTCAAAACTAAACTCAACCCATACTAATAATAATAGCTTTTTATAAAAAGAAAATATTTAAGTGGCTGATGGTCAGTGCCAACTCTCAAGACACGGTTACTTTAAGAATGTGTTTGGTACGAGGGATTTGG